>NC_086363.1:11651652-11919152 GCF_036324505.1 Eleginops maclovinus | reverse complement strand
CGGCTGCACACAGCTCTCCCACACATCACATAAACCCTAACCGATACCGCTCAAAGATCGACACACACACACACACACACACACACACACACACACACACACACACACACACACACACACACACACACACACACACACACACACACACACACACACACACATACACACATACACACATACAATGTATTAAGTTATAAAATTGAGATAATGAAAGGGAAAGATCCAAGCTTAAGAATTTTGCCATACTTTCATCATTCTTTCCCACTCATAGCTCCTTGTAACACACACACACACACACACACACACACACACACACACACACACACACACACACACACACACACACACACACACACACACACACACACACACACGCGCATCTATTTTCTCTCTCTGTCAGGTTTGATTCAGGTGATTGGTTGCACTCTTTGCTGTTGTTTTTGTTCCTACGCATCTGAACAACATCAAAAGTGAAGTCTCCTTCTGTCTTGTTCCCTCCATCTCCAGCTCGCTCCAAATGCGAGACATGAACATGCTTTTTTAATTCTCCTACAAAGGCCTGTCAGATCTCGTCTGCCTCTCACTCACTTTCTAATCTCTCTCCCTGATTTCTCTGCAGTATGCCGCCTGGCTGGTGGTGTGGATGACTTGGAATGTTTTCATCATCTGTTTCTACCTGGAGGTTGGAGATCTGTCCAGAGTAAGAACATTGTTTTGATTTTGTTTGTCTGCATGCTTGTCAATTATTCTACTCTAACAGCAAAGATAGAACAAAGACAGGCAGTATTACACCTTCATTTTAAGTGCCTTGCATTTAAACCAGAAGCAAGAATAAGACTGGCAGTATTCTATATACATTTCTTATAGATAATCTCACAAAATACCAAAATCAGTATTGAATTTATTCGACTCACAAGGATTCCCTGTGTTGCCAACGTCTGTTACAACTCCTTCACACTCACAATAGAGAACAATATTAGTCTATTTTTGTGAGCAATGTTTCTTAAGATCCTCTTGTTCAGTGAGCACTTACATGTTTTGGTTTGGACAAGGCAGAGAACTTCCAAAGTATTGAGAATAACAACTAGAATATATTTGTTTACACTAAGCTTTAAATGCGCATCTTCCTTAGCCACATCACCATATCAATAAGAAATTGCATCGGTTTAGCTTGTCCAATGCATGATGCAGAAGTCAAGAAGAGCATAGTAATGCACTTGAGACTGCTTAGTAACTCGCTGGAAGCCACAAGAAGAATAGCTTCTGCTGAGAGTGATAAAAACAAGCTGAAATTCATGCATGAGTCCCCTGACAGATCCATAAGGGATAAGAAAGTTTTGTCTTTACTCACTGACCCGCTGTCATACACAGATTACTGCTCTCTCCACTGTTGTGTTTGTGATATGCTCGATACAAGCTGAATAAAAGAGGTGCCACTCCGTAGCATCACTCTACTGTTGCTGGTGGATGGTGTGTGTTCACAAACACACTTGAATGATGCCCCTACTTTGACCGCACTTCCATGAATGGCTGAATAGGCTTTCTACCTGTCTTCCACTGACAGAAAGGGTCACATAATTTTGGGATAATTTGAGTGTTAGTTCAGCTGCCATAATGACAGGGGCAAGACCCTGTCAGTGAAGACTTCCTGCTTACTGACCGATACACTTCAGGAGGGATGGATTTGTTACACTTTTAAACAGCTCGCTTGTATGTCACATTGTGGGGCTTAAATAGTAAGATTCTCACTGAGTCTTGATAATGAAAGCATGTCAGGTCTTTGCATTGCCAGCTGATAAACATACGACACACAAGCTGAGGCCATTCAAGTCTTTTCCCTCTGCAGTAAAGATTAGTTGAATTCGAATACAGATTATCAACTCGCACAATTAATTAAACCAATCAGCGCTTCCATAAACAGAGGAAATCAGTTGATGGGAGTGCTGATTACAGCTGATTACACTCTCTGGCGTGGCATTGAAAAAAAGTAGTTTTCCCATCATAATTTGTTCAAAATTACTCCGTTTTCTTAAACAGTTATGTAACAAGTCTGCTACCAGTTTAGTAAATCACACCAAACTGCAGTTTCAAGACTGCATATCTGTGCGAATCTGTCTTATTAGCAGCTAGTTGAAAATTATTAATGCAAAGTCCAATCGTGTGTCGCAGAGAAACTCCCTCTGGAGGGAGCTTTGGGTTTTAGCCTTTGCAGACCGTTTACATGCACAAAAACCTACAGAACACGCTGCATAACCCCAAAAAGCGCAATTGTCTTTTATTTTTTTGCAAGTTTTCCAATTCACACAAGTCCTAGTTTAACAGTAACAACCACCATACTACGACTGAAAATACAAGCCATGAAGGCCATGTTCAAAACATCTGGAAACAAGCTGTATAATAACAGTTCAAAGGTTAATTGAATGGAATAAAATTAATTATGTTACCATATGTATCATTAACAATCTATTATGGATTTATTGAGTCGAATATTACTCTTCATTTTATTAGAAATAAGCCCTTCAAAACCAAAATCATCGCATGTGCTTTCTAACGAGGTTGAAGCTGCAAGCTAATTAGAAAAACCTTTAGCAATTAGCAGCTGACCAATCAGAGAGCAGCACACTCGAACCAGGCGCTGAACAGCTTGTTTTTATGACCAGAACAGTTTGTGTGCGCCCAGCTCAAGGGCACATCAACCTTGACCCAGTTGCTGAGGGAGAGGGGAGCCACAGATGTGTGATTTCCCCCCCTCCACCCTTACCTCCCCCACCCAGATTCACCAGCTGTTGTATAAAAAATACGGATCACCTACCGTTCCAGGGGTTGTTTACTGACCAGAGGACTACTATTCCACTGGACCACATGCACAACAAACAGATATGTTTGTGATTGCTGCGACTCGGCTCAGAACAAAGAAACTTCACAAAAAGACGATGAAACCACATTTAAACTCCCTTGGGAGGACTGCATAATGTCAAACAAAAAAGCCTGCTAAAACAAAGAGCAGCATCTTATTATTTCAGTTCATCAACAACCAAAAATATTCAACTGTAACCTTGATTTCACAACAAAAACAAGAAATAAATGTAATGTTTTAAAACTGGAGTAGACAGCATTGGAGAAACAAGCTAGAGTGAGATTTTTCTAAGTATCCAACCAAAGCAGCCAATGTCATAGCAGTTGATTCATTGAAACCTGTTGGGATGTTAAGATAATGTATAACAAAAATGCTAATAAAAAATACATTTTAGAAGCAAATTTTGTCATCAAATAACTATTAATCAATGTGATAAAAATGGAATGACCAAAGGCTAACCCAATAAGAATGAATTAAAAAGGATGATGGTAAATAACAATGGTCCCTCTAAAAATATCACAGGAAGCAACAAAAACCAGCAGGCTAGCATTCTTACATTTACTATCCAATATTTTAGCCACTCGTCTCAAGCCCAACCAAGAAGGTAAACAGTATTTTAGTAAATACCACACAATATAGAACATCTGTAACTTAACACATCTAAGACGCGACAGGCATCCAGTTTTTTTGAAGGCACAATCCAAAATAAAGGAACAAATATGGAAGAGAAGAAAAACCTAAATGTCCTCCTCACTAAAACTCATCAGTCATTGATTTCCTTCCAAATCAGGTGCCAAAATTACCATTGCACAGTTAACTTAAGAGTAAGCCAATTAGGTTAAAAGTAAAAATGAAACATCATGACAGGCGGGCTTTTAGATCGCATGAGATCAAAAACACATAAATTAGGTATAAATCAGAAAGCGAGAC
The DNA here is from genome assembly GCF_036324505.1 of Eleginops maclovinus. NCBI lineage: Eukaryota > Metazoa > Chordata > Actinopteri > Perciformes > Eleginopidae > Eleginops > Eleginops maclovinus. The sequence continues at coordinate 11,915,365 of NC_086363.1, read as the reverse complement.
GAGTATATACCATACTTTCACGTATCCTTCTCCGCAGGGATCAAAATAACTCTTTAGTGTTTGATAAAGGTAATGATGGAGCGCTCTGTGCTTCAAATATACAGCGATAGAAATGAAAATCTCTTAATCTCCCTCTCTATTGCTGTTAGACGCCTCTTCCCTCTCCTTCAGTCTAACTCTCTCCCTCCTGTGCCTCGCTTTCTTCGTCTCCATGTAATTCATCGCTCCTTCGCCTTTGCCTGCCCTATAATCAAGTCTTTTTCATGTTGTTTTGCAAAGTGCCATGTGTATCCGTCCCGCGCTCCACTTCCGCCCCTTCACCTTCTCGCCTCCTTTTCATTCACTCACTTCCGCCATATTTCCAATGTCAGGACTTGAGGAAATGTGTCGCCGTCTAGAAGGGGCTGTTATTTATGGCCTGCAGCGGCTCACAGTGCGGGGCTTTATATATCGGCCAGTACCGAGTGCCAATTTAATACATTATTTTATACACTCAGGCCATTACTTTCGGGGTCGCAGGACAGAAGTGCTTACGACAGACTCCATTTTTCTTCATTACGGAGAATTGACATCTTTCTGTGCATGAAAGAGGCAGAGAATCAGCCACGGCTTTGATTTATGCCATGTTATCAGTGACTCTTGGATTTCATATTGTAGCTTTGATATGATTTTCCACTGCCAACTCTCTGTGATATCCGTGAGTGGAACTGATATCAAGATTGTGTATTCTCAGTGACAACAGTGTAAATTTGATTCCCAGTGAGGGGATTGAATACTAAATAAATGAAGTTGTGTTTCCTTACATTTGTATGTTGTTGAAAGAACAAATACAATTCCTTTCACAGTGTTTGACATGATTGTTGTGCGATATGTCAGTTTAAATGTGCAGAACAATCCTTTTAGACTATTTGATGTTCAGCAGGCGAACGGCAAATATTCGCGGGGTAATAGTGCAGCAAAGTCAGACAGATTATAGCTGTAAAAGTTTGAAATTTGCCAAACGCATCTGACATTTCTCCTTGACAAGGACAGTAAACCCCAGACAGTGAGTGGAAAGGTGGGAGAGACAGCAAGGAGGGGAAATGCGTCAGAGTTCTCGAGCCCAGCTTGAAGTCAGACGGCCAGATGGACGGACGTTAGAGGAACAAACAGATCATCATGATGGAGATAATGTTGGCTTTGATGATACATCGTGTCATGAATCATTGACATTGTCCCATGCTGTCAGTAGGGCTGTAACTCAATGTTAGATGTGTTTTTTGTATTCATCTATTTTCTTCCACTTACCCCCTTTTTCTGGAGCTTTCAACCCTATCACACATCAGATCTCATCACTATGCTTGTGCAGGATAAATGTGGGTGTCTAGACTTCATACTGTGTTGAAACAGCAGGGGTGTAAACACACAGTGGTCCAGAAACAAAAACGTGTTAAAGCGGCGCCTGGGAAAAACAGCAAAATTAAACTTGTTAAACTTTTACGGTAACATAATAGGACGTCATCGGGGAAGATGCTGTGTGTCCCAATCAAATTGCTCACATAAAAGCTGCCCGTCTACGCATACATATTAGTAGAAAACTCAAATGTAATCATTGTAATCAATGACTGGGTGCTTTAAGCAAATTATACCACTTTATGAGTGAGTTTATAAAGTATTTAAGATATGGTCGTCATAGAAAGTTCTACAAAAGTCTATCGCATTTCGTCTAAGCCACAGATTGATACACTGCTCTATCAGTAGTCTTGTTGCACCATGTTTGCCTTCTCAACCGCTTTCATTTGAAGGAACTTTTTATCTACTGTGTATCATTGCTTCCTATAAGGCCCCTGTAGAGCCCCAGAGGCTAGATAAGGTGTACATCCTGTGCCGACAGTAATTTAAGTTTAAGCTGTAGATTCATACCATATATATCTGTCTGTCACACTGCCGTCCTTCCTGCCACTCTCCACTGCACTATCTAATACAGCAGCGGTGCCATAGAACTAATCTTTAAAAAGTATTTCTGATGTGGCATCCCTGACAGATTTGGAGAGAAGGCTGTGCAGAGGAAACTGTCACCATGTTGCAAACAAACACTCGCATATTCACATCAACACACACATAGACTCACACTTTTAGACGGCTAACTGTCAGGAGTCCACTGTGTCATTTAAAAAGATGCATCCACCCTCTGGGCGTCAAGTGATGCACAGATACAGACACATAGATACACACAAACACACCGCTCAGCTGTCAATCATTTACTGTGTGGGAGGGTTATCATGCATGCTTTTTTGCATACTGTTTTTGCCAGCAAGTGTGTGACTGTTTACTCAGCCAGTAGATGGAGAACCTGTCATTCATTTTATCAAGTGTGAAGAAAACATGTGGGACACACTCTTGTGCGTAAACCCAAGTCGGCTTAAAAACAATTTCCATCCCATATCATCTGGGGAGTCTATTTCAGTCTGGAAACACACAATGAAAAGGAAGAAAATAAGAGAATGTGTACAAAAAGGACAAGAAATACAGCTGTAAAGTTACCTTAAAATATAGAGCAAACCAATTTAAATATATTTTTAGGTATTCACACCCAAAGAGTCAGAGAGGAATAATTGCAGGTAAAGTGGTAGAATGAGAAATATGACTGATATACAGAGAGAAGAGAAACTAAAGAAGACTGAAAGATTTGGGGTAGAGAAGTCAGGCATCATGGAGACGGAGAGATTTAGACAGGCGAAGATATGATAGGAGCTATAAAGGATGACGTGTTATGGGATGTAGCCTCATGCGAAACTGTGTCCCTTTCAAGGGAGGAGAAAGAGAAGTGAGTGGAAGAGGGAAAAAGAAGTACAAACACAGAGAAAGTTCGAGCACTGAAACGTCTAGGGAAGATAGGATCACTTATCTAACAGAGGAAAAAAATATGTCTCTTTCATATCAATTCCATATCAACATCAATGGCTGCGGTTGTCAGTGCAGGGGCGAGCTTTTTACTGCGGGATAAATTGTGGCAGGAATATGACAGTAAATCAAATTGCAAACCACCCAATTCATCTTGGAAAGTCAAATTAAAAAAACACAACAGGGCCAGTTTAAATGCTAATAGTGGCTTTATTTTACTCCCCTCAGTTTCCACTCTGCTCTGCCAATTGAGACGATGAATCAAAAAGGATCCCGCACATTTAATCATAGGCTTTCTAGTTAAAACATCCACCCTGATTCACTGAGTCAATGCATCAACCATTACCAGGTTTGATCAATGGATGCATTTGTTGAAATCATGGCATGAAATTGCCTTTTTTTTTTTCATCAACACGTCTCTAGTGGTTCGTTCCTACCAGCCGATTTTATGATTTTGAGCCCTGAGCTATCATGGCTGGTGATTCAATTTGATTATGCATTGTTACTGTAGAGTTTTATGTGCAGCGACAAGAGTTGTTTTTTTACTTGAATTTAAGCAAGCAAATTAAACACAGATTTGGTTGAACGCCACAGTAGGTAATGGATTTGATTGACTTGCCTGTCGCGCTTAAACTTGTTCCAGTTTTTGGGATGTTTGGTGTTCATTTCAGGCCTTTATTATAATGGGTTTAGCTTGGCTGTGTAAGCACTAGTGTTTGTTTTTTTGTAAATGTTAGAGAAAATGTCTAGACTGCCTGTTATTTAAAAACTCTTCACTGAAATGTATTGTTCTGAAAGGTTTGGTCAAATAAGCTTCCTCAGAGCTGAGAATGGCCTGAAGAACACCTTTTATAGAAACATAAAAGGGAAATGGTCTAATTTAGAGTTGGTCATATTTTTGTAGCGCTGGTCGCAGAAATGAATAGAATATGGAAAAGATTTAGAGTCTAGGAACGTGGCAACATTTCTATATTTCAGTAAGAAAATCACATATGTTTGGCAAACCCAGTGGCTTTGTTTAATATGTTGTTTAAGATTGTCATGACTGCTCGAGATTCTTACCTTAACAGACTCCAAAAGGAATTGCCTCTAACACAACAAAGACCTCAGTTGTAATAAAACCACCAACATGTTTTCATATCCTTTCAATATGTCTGTAAACAATATACTGACCTAGTATCACCATTAAAGTACACAATTATCCAGTTGGAGCTGCGCTTCTGGTCAACCAAGTCCAATATATTAGCTCTGATTTTGGTATCCACCAACTCCAGAATAAAATATCTGACTCTAGCGGCTAAATCCTCTAATGTGTTCAATAAATGGCCGCTAACTGTGACTGTCACAGGGTTTTGGGAAGGTAGCATACTGTTGGTTTACCACAGCATTTGATTCTAAAACAGCTGCTTTAAGTGAACCAAAACAGTGAAGTTGCTTGCTGAAAATACAAAACAATGAACTAAATGTCACTAAAAGGCAAAGGTGGATTACCAATTGGGCGATAGCTATTACAACAGACACCTTGCACATAGCACCCTACAGCTGCTGATATTTGACTGTTTTTAATATAACATCTGACTTATTTATCCCTGTATGGGCTAACAGTTTTTCCAAAAACTCATTGAAAGCTTGAATTAGCAGCCCCCCTTCCTTATGCAATTATGGATACCACCTGGTGTACGGCAGTAGCACCATAATTAACCCGTCCAATCGTAAAGATCGAAGGGGTTAAAATGGTTATGTTGAGGCATTTGCTTAGAGATGGTAATGGGTTTGGGGTGGTTAAGGTCAGGGTTAGGAACCTGAATGGACTTCATCTCTACCAATTCCCCCCAGCCCACACACACACAAACAATTCCCTAACACCCCCTACCAATCTGATAGAAGAGAAGTGCTCTAGGCATTATGGGTTAAGGCCTCTTTTACCACCCATGGGAAATCACAGCAAAACAACGTAGGGAGATGCACCGTGACTGATGATATTGGTGTGAAATAACACAGAGTGACATAGACAAAGGCAGCAGAGAGAGAGAAAATTATAGAAAAGGATAGAGCCACAGATAGAGATAGAGGTTGGGTTAAATAGAGTGAAAAATTGACTTTCGAGAGAATGAATCTAATATCGCCCACTCCCTGATTTTCTGCCATTTAGTTTGACGATGTGCTGATCTTTCTGGCTGCTGGACCGACTGAATATCTGACTGTCGTTGTTGTTGTCTGTCAGGATTTCAAACTGACTCTTTTATTTACAGTCTGCCTGTCTGCTTTATTATATAACTGCCGGAACTTCGATTGTGTGTTTGGAGCATGTTAGAAGGTGTTAGATTATGTGCGAGTCTGTGTGTTTGTGTCCAGGGAGCAGATGCTGAAGCACTCATGGGGAAAAGGCTGGCACTCCCTCCCGTATGCCCTCTATTTATCCATCCAGAATATACATGTATGTGGTTCTGGAGAGTAAAAACACAATTATTTTCATCCGTTCAACATTGCGTTGACTAGGTAACTCAAGGTGTGCATTTGTTCTATTAGCAACAAGACTTGACACATTTGGTAATATCCTGCTGACAGTGTGAACCGTGATCTGAACATTTGCATATCCTCCGAAAAAAATATTTTGTTTACGTCACATCTACTCTAAACAGAATTGGACGCAATGTTGCCGAATTATTAATAACCAAATGCCCCGCTTTGTTTTACTGGCAAGTTTTGAAGCTTGATTTATTTAATTTGTCGAAGACACACAACTTCTGTAGCTCCAGGTAGCATTAGGGCATCAGGGGAAATAAAAAAAAAATTGTACTGGTCTTTGCCCCCCCCTCAATCCCTCCATCTCTTGAGAGTGGAAGACAAAGTGGGGGGGGGGGGGAGAGGAGAGGAGAGAGAGAGAGACAGAGAGAGACAGACAGAGAGAGAGAGCAGATGTGGTTCAGTGAAGCGGAGCTAGACCACAGTCAGAGACAAAGACCTGATAGCATGAGTGTATGATCCTCAACTAGCACACTGTGTGTTTGTGTGTGTGTGTGTGTGTGTAAGAAAAGAGGAAGGGTAATAAGTGAAAAAAGTGGGGAAAATATGGGGAGACAATAGAGACAGAAATGGTGACTTGGGAACTCATAATTTAATAATCAACATACACACAGTTATACTAAAACAAGTCTAGTCAATATTGTTTTGTTTGAACTGCTAGCCAAACAAGCCCATTCATCACTAGACAGATTAATATCTCAGGATTATAATGTCTTCATCTTCCTGTTTGGATAAATGCTGCAATGCTAAATAAATTCTGCCATATAAAATCAATGCATCAATGCCAGCACACAGCTGCACTTTAATTGTTTTGCATCCACTGACTGGCGAGTGTGGAATCATTTTAGTTCCTAATTCTTCGTTGCCGGGTTGCCAACACTAAACTGTTCATATTTGGATGAACTTTTTTAATACAAAGGCACTATCTTCAAACACTGGTACTATACTTACTTTGGGAAAATGGGCTTAAATTTGTTTTTTAATATGAGGGGTTTTTTTTCTATCTGTTGGGGGAGAGACTCTCTGTGTCGCCGCTCACTGCTGCTGCACAAAAGAAGAAAGATAATGCAGGTTTTCTTTTATGAGTACCAGTGTGTTCCAAGCTTTATTACAAACTCTGTAACCTTAATTAACTCATGCACAGGATCCTCAGACACCGAATGGAAAAGGAAAAACAGGGAAATGTCTTTTCAAGGTCTATTTTGTTGTTTGCTTGGTATTAATTGATTAATTATTGGCTAAGTGCAACCACACAGACAACTCTCGGCATTTGCACATTTAAAAATTCATGTAGTTCCTTTTAAAGGAGGCAATTTGGAAGAAATTTTAACAGATTTTTATTTTTCTGCTACTTTTTTGATGTTTTTTGGTTGCCACAGCGCAGAGACTACATTAACAGAAGATATTTTTCAACCTTTTATGTTGCTATTGCTCTCTGCACCTAAACTTGTGGTTGGCTCATACATCTATTTATTATTCATACAAGCACTTTTAAAACGATTTATAGCCCTTTTCAATTCAATATTTCCTAAGTAGTTGGCAAAACTAACACCACCAAGATAGCGGGCACATTTGTCACATTACAGTATGTCCCCTTTCATTGCCTTCACAACGCGAGCGAATATTGCAGTATTAGCAATGCATCCTGCTTTTCCCAAATTCAGCTTTTCACTGATACTTATTTTTTTGTTTGTGTGTGTTTGTTCGAGAGGCTCATTAGAAAAAGCACTGATGGAGACTGAACTAAAAAAAAGATTGCCTCCCTCCCAACCCCATTTAACAGAAAAAGAGAGTGCGAGAGAAAAAGAGTAGTCAAAAACAGGAGCAAGAAGGAGGTTATGAAGTATAAAAAGAGAGGGACAAAGGTTTGGAGCAAGGCAGCGACAGTAAAAGACAGAAGGAGGGAGAGTGATGGCAGTGAGGGAGCGAGAGAGAACATTTGAGAGATTTTACTCATTAAAAAGAGGAGCACAACAAGGGGAGATGGCATTAATCAAGCTCTGAGCTAATGAGGCATTTACTCATTACCCTGAAATAGAGAGGCCAAGGAAAAAAAAGGAGGGGAAAGGGGAGGGGGGAGAGAAAGGAAAGAGAAACCAAGGCATGAATTAAAAGAGTGAAGTGCGGAAATAATTAAGTAAGAAAAAGAACAATATGGAGGGAGGCGACAGAGTTAAGTATAGCTGTGATGGGAGGATACGTTGGACAGGTAAAGACAAAGTGAATACGCAGTATAGAAACAGATAGAATTGATGTTGGAATTAAACCTTTGGCTCTATTTAAAGATCTGCCATTTGGGGTCTTTATTAGAATTAGTCATTAAATTCAACTGGTGAAAAGAGGGTCTGAGCTTTCCAATTTATGGGATGCTTTACCCCTTAACACCTCTATACGGCAGTTAATGATCTAGTCTAGTCCTCGTGAAAAATTAACTTTAAAGATGGTTTGTGCCTCATTGGGGAGGTTATTCAATATTATGCAATAGTTTGTATTTCTTTTAAGATTTACATTAATGTATAATATCAATCCTAAAGTAAGAAAACCTTGCTAGAGGACTTGATAGATGAATAAGGATAAGACTAAGTTTATGAAAGTTTATGCAAATGAAATGAAAGTCATTTTTGCTATCAGAGTGCTTTTAAAGAGCATCAAGGCTTTTCCTTAGACTAATGGCAAAGCAGTGCAAGAGCAAAAACAAGTGTGTGTGTAATGCATTTGTTAGCGTGTGTTTGTGTGTGTGCGCATTGCATGGCCATCTGTGGCGTGATCTATGTCCCTCCTTGCTAAATGGAGTCGTTAATATTTGCATTATTTAAACCAAGACATCTATAACTCATTTATTGTGAGGCTTTCAGGCTTTTAGAATTAAAAGGATTATAGAGGAGCCCAAACAAATATCCTCCACAGCACATTACTTCAGGAGGCCATTGCTTTGTGGTCGTTCTCTGCTGCTGTGAAGTGGAACCGAAGCAACAACGCAACGAAAGATGTGTTTTTATTTACTCGTTTTGCTGTTCTTTGCAGCTTCTGGCTGTTGTTTTAAGTTGTCTCTGCCAGTGATGGGACTGCTCATGCTGTGGTGGACAGGCTGAACAAATAAAGACAAAACAATGTTTTTGTTTCTGTAGAACAACAACACTCAGAGTCGACACAGCTATTATAGTGCCTCTGGTTAGCCTTACTTAGAACAGCTAATTGCTTGTATCACTACTAGTCTATGGCAGAGTGAAATAGAAGATAAAGTTGGTATGGTTTAGCATGTCACTACCTTATGACTGACGAAACAGAACAATGGCGAGCTGTCAAAAAAGGTAACTTCTGAGTCCAAAAAAACAAGATGGTCATTGGCCAAAATGCCAAACTTAAAGCTTCAATAAGGTATTCAACAAACAAATAGGGGTGTTCTCATGACAATAAACTAAATCAGGGGTGTCCAAACTATGGCCCGGGGGCCAAATGCGGCCTGTGTACATAAATGTATCCGTATCCAAATAAGTATGGACCAAAGACATTCTATATGTGGAGCCATATGCTAGCGTAACTAATTTGCAACATATACAATAATGCATCTCTCTTGTTAGTAGTACCCACAGTTTTGTTGGCATGGTTTTACTTGAAGAAAAATACCCCAGGAAAACGAATCACATGTTTGTTGACTACAACCTAAAGAGTATAATTTAAGTTTCCAAACCTCCAATGACATCACAGCACAGAGCCTCTTTCTCTTACAAAGAATCATTTAAGGGATTTTCTCAACCTTCATCTTTTTCTTGTAGCTTCCTCCTATTATTCTTCTCTTTCCCTTTGTTATTTTCCTCATAAACCTGCCGGTGCACGATTCACATCTAATCTGAGTGATCCCAGATCAATAGAATTATAAGTCTGGGATCTATTTTTAGCTCGCTCCAAACGTTTTCTCTTCCTCTTTGACTCTTTCTATCTCATAAACCTCCATATGACAAACAGTTTGGTTTTAATTCAAACTCAAGCGTGTTCCAGGTCGGTCTCGTGTCTGAAGATGTCATTGAACTCTCTTTTTGTCTGTTTCTTGCCAGGACTCTGACCTTGTCCTGACGTTCAACCTGTCCATGCATCGCTCTTGGTGGATGGAGAACGGCCCGGGGTGCAGGGTGACTCCCATCAGCCCGCCTCCCTCCTGGGCACCCGAGGACCACCGATATATATCTATATCCGGCTGTCTGATGGATTTCCAGTTCATAGAGGTGGCTCACTCCTCGCTGCAGATACTCCTGGCTGTAAGTACTTGGGCCAAATGAGTACTTCCCAGTATGCACTGCAATTTCAAACTCAAGTATAAGGACAGACGCTGTTAGGTCTTGGTTTGTGGCTTTGAACAGCCCTGTAACTAATACAAATGACCTGTCGCTAACAGTGAGTGCTGCTGTATGTACAGTGGGGTAAAAAAGTATTTAGTCAGCCACCAATTGTGCAAGTTCTCCCATTTAAAAAGATGAGAGATGCCTGTAATTTTCATCATAGGTACACTTCAACTATGAGAGACAGAATGGGGGAAACAATCCAGGAAATCACATTGTAGGATTTTTAATGAATTAATTGGTAAATTCCTCGGTAAAATAAGTATTTGGTCACCTACAAACAAGCAAGATTTCTGGCTCTCACAGACCTGTAACTTCTTCTTTAAGAGGCTCCTCTGTCCTCCACTCGTTACCTGTATTAATGGCACCTTTTTGAACTCGTTATCAGTATAAAAGACACCTGTCCACAACCTCAAACAGTCATACTCCAAACTCCACTATGGCCAAGACCAAAGAGCTGTCACAGGAGACCAGAGACAAAATTGTAGACCTGCACCAGGCTGGGAAAACTGAATCTGTAATAGGTAAGCAGCTTTGTGTGAAGAAACCAACTGTGGGAGCAATTATTAGAAAATGGAAGACATACAAGACCACTGCTAATCTCCCTCGATCTGGGGCTCCACGCAAGATCTCACCCCGTGGGGTCAAAATGATCACAAGAACGGTGAGCAAAAATCCCAGAACCACACGGGGGGACCTAGTGAATGACCTGCAGAGAGCTGGGACCAAAGTAACAGAGGCTACCATCAGTAACACACTACGCCGCCAGGGACCTAAATCCTGCAGTTCCAGACGTGTCCCCCTGCTTAAGCCAGTACATGTCCAGGCCCGTCTGAAGTTTGCTAGAGGGCATTTGGATGATCCAGAAGAGGATTGGGAGAATGTCATATGGTCAGATGAAACCAAAATAGAACTTTTTGGTAAAAACTCAACTCGTCGTGTTTGGAGGAGAAAGAATGCAGAGTTGCATCCAAAGAACACCATACCTACTGTGAAGCATGGGGGTGGAAACATCAAGCTTTGGGGCTGTTTTTCTGCAAAGGGACCAGGACGACTGATCCGTGTAAAGGAAAGAATGAATGGGGCCATGTATCGTGAGATTTTGAGTGAAAACCTCCTTCCATCAGCAAGGGCACTGAAGATGAAGCGTTGCTGGGTCTTTCAGAATGACAATGATCCCAAACACACCGCCAGGGCAACGAAGGAGTGGCTTCGTAAGAAGCATTTCAAGGTCCTGGAGTGGCCTAGCCAGTCTCCAGATCTCAACCCATAGAAAATCTTTGGAGGGAGTTGAAAGTCCGTGTTGCCCAGCGACAGCCCCAAAACATCACTGCTTTAGAGGAGATCTGCATGGAGGAATGGGCCAAAATACCAGCAACAGTGTGTGAAAACCTTGTGAAGACTTACAGAAAACGTTTGACCTCTGTCATTGCCAACAAAGGGTATATAACAAAGTATTGAGATGAACTTTTGTTATTGACCAAATCGGTTTTTTCTCATTCTGTCTCTCATAGTTGAGGTATACCTATGATAAAAATGACAGGCCTCTCTCATCTTTTTAAATGGGAGAACTTGCACAATTGGTAGCTGACTAAATACTTTTTTGCCCCACTGTAAATGTGTAGCTGTTCAGTTCATATTATGTTAAAGTTCCCCTGTTATACTCTTTGATAATGATATTAATAACAATACTACATTTTGTTTGGAGACAATTATCATACTCAAAAGACACTGTACATTTACAAGTTAAATCCATCATATAAAATACATAGTAAAAATGTTCTCACCTTACCTTACAATACTGTGCTAAAACATGCGAGTGCATTATGTGTTCATTTAAAAAAAATGCTGTGTGAGTTTCTGTCTTTGTTCATCTCTGCAGGATACATTCTTTCTGTTAGTGATGTTTTGTTAACGCACAACAGAGAAAGAGGAACTTTGAAATGAATCCAATTATCAAATGTATGTTCTATAGAGTTACCCGCGCTCGTACATTTAGTTTAATGTATTCTAAAGTGCATTACAACCATGCCAAGTGCTCTGTCTTTTGCAAATGTTTAGGCAATTGTCGGTGATTGTTCAACTTTGTGGTAAAATAAAGCATCCCAACTCCATTAAGTTAATAACCTCATACCCCTATTAACGCTGAATAGCTGGATAAGGTGTTTTAGAGACTCTTTCTCTCACCACATCAGTTCTTTCTTTCTAACTCTCTCGTGCTTGCTCTGTCTTATCTCATTGTTACCTTAAAAACCAACGATTTCCTTCTCTTTGTTTCCTCTGCCTGACGCTTACCCTCGCCCTCTGTATTTCCTCCTCTCCTGAGCTGTCAAACTGCGATAATTAGCAGGATCAGAAGAGACAGTGAAGAGCATGAACGAGGGAGGCATGTCGCTTTTAATCTGAGTCTCCTCAGTTCTGAAACTCAGATTTCTGAGAGCGCTTATGAATACAGACGCATACACGATAAACAAACAGGCGCTTCAGTGTGACTGCATGCATCATTATACCAACAGAAAGACAGAAAAAGAGTTTGGGAGTTTCAGCGTTTCTTTTTTATTTTCCACGTCTTCCTCACTCACTTGGCATGACTGTCTCTCTCACCCACTCTGCTCATGCACTTTCTGTCAATCGATAGCGGTACTTATAGTGTGGCTGAGTGCCAAGGCACCGCACAGCTGTACCACTGTCTCGCTGTAATTGGTGTGTGGAAACACTGTCATGCTCCATGAGCACACTCTCAACACTGTGGCTGGTTCACTGGCTGACTGGCTGGCTGGTTTACTGTAATTGGTGGAAACACTGTCAGGGTCTTTAATAGCAGACGTTGAACCGGTGGACTGGATGACTAAGTGCGGGGTTAGGGTTGGGTTCGGTTGCTCTCTTCTTTGCCTGTTTACTGGTTAGCTGATTGTTAGCAGTGTAAAGGGACATTTGTTACAGGTGAGTCCAATGTTGTCTGGAAGTCAAGGCACTTTTGATGGATATGAAAAAACCATGTCCATTAAAGGACAGTGTGGGATTCGGAAAAAGCCACTGTGGCATTTCAGCTGTCAAGGTCTTCAACAGAGCTTGTTTTTGTTTGGGAATTATTCCCAGTGTCACCATCCAGTTACAGGTTTATCTGTTAGAGAAATTAAAGTTTGGCTCACGCTAAATCTTTTAAAGTTGTTAGCACTTTCATCGTTTGGTCTTCAAATTGTCATAAATAACGTCCAATTCCGTATTCTTGAAATGTCCAAAATCTTTCTTTTTGTTTGTTCAAAACCCAAACTTATACACTATAATATTCTAAAGATTTGAAATTCCCTGCCATTTTTGCGTTAACAATATCTTAACCATTATTCAAACAGAAATACCAAGTATTTTGCTGTCGATCGATTGAGTAGTCCATAGATCGTCGTATCTTTTATGTTATTCCATATTTCTACATGAGATAAGAACGTGAGCTCATAAAGAAATGTAGACAAATTTACTGACAAGCTAATTAGTTTGCTCCCTGACTGTTACAGCAAATGACTGATAAGTTTTCCAAACTGCAAATCACAAAGGGATTTCTTTACACTTTGGTGCACAGTATGAAGATAGGAACTGAAGAAGAGCATGGGGCTTCTCCAGGGAGATTCAGAGAGTTGTTTTTTTTCCTTTTAGCCTCCTTCTACCTTATCTAATAGCATGGGCTGATCATTAAATTACATTTTGCAACAAAGAACGACTAAGATTAGGCTTCCTGCTGGCTCAGTTGTCCAGAGTGCATGCTTTTAAGTAATTTCAGTGATTAGCATAATTCAACTTGAGTGGAGAAACTAATCAGTGAAATCACCTACTGTTGTTTTTGATTGGAAAGGCAGCCTCCATACACTCAGCATCCCACTGCACACACAGTTGCAAAAGCCTTGTAAATCCTGTGTGTTCATGTGATGAAGAATATCATCATCTGTGCTGCTTGTTTGCATGTTATACCGGTTAGCCACACGGAGAGAATGAGCACAAATTGCATCCACTTTAGCTTAACTGCTCAACAGAATTGGTAGGCAATGATGTTTTGCTCCAAATTGGCTCATCTCCTTGACATTTTGTGGGAGTGAAAGTTAAAAATGATATTATATAATATACAGTTTTCTTAAAATGGCCCATAACCAACAAGCAATATAAGCTTTTAGGACCATTAGGCCATTTTGCTGTCCGTGCAAACCTTTCAAAGTAGTTGCACATATATTTTAAAACCAAATATATGCATGATGCAAACAGAACAAGCAAGTAGCAATGCCAACACATATTGCTTTTTCTGGGTCACCGAAGAGACAAGACTGAGTCAACAGCCATGGTATAGCTCTTTGAGGCTCTGACTAGGGAGGGGAATTGATACAGTCTTATTGATATAATGGTCATGATAGATGCTGTTTATCAGTGCAATTCTTTATTGATTCTGTTATTGATTTCTGATCACGTTTCTGTGTGGCCTATACAAGTTTTCAGCATCACATAGCTGTATTATTAGAGTCCGAACACAGTGTAGAATGACCTGATTGAAAATTAATGAATTGATTACACCGTATCCTGGCGGGAACATTGATGCCTGTAGCAAATTTAATGCCAATCCAACAAAAAATATTTCAATCAAACTACATATTTCAATCTCATGGAGGCACAAAAGAGATCCTTAAAATACATTATCGAGGGACCTTGACCTTTGAAAAAAACAAAAACTGGCATCCATCAAGAATCTTTTGAGATATTTCAGTCTTGTCCAAGGTGGTGAACTGAGTGACCAACATCAGCCTGTCTTTATGCATCGTGGGATAAAACATAGTCAATATTTAATCATGAGATTGCTTACAACACGTAACAAAAGTCTCAAAAGCAAGGACAATATCACCTAAAAGTGACCCATTTATAGAGGTTTAAAGACATTCAGCAGCCATCCTTTATTTGTCCTTTCATAATGGTCAATAAGATGGCACTGTTTTCATTACCACAACCAAAGCACATACTCTGCATCATTGAAATATTAGACATGTGCTGAAGGTATAAGACAAATATATTTGACACAGTTTATAGGCGTCCTTGTTCATCATTGGGTACAACAGTTGAGTCATTAGCATATGAAGCTATACTTTAGTTTTCATTGACTACACACAGACAATGATGTCATGTTAGAAAAAAATGATATTAGTGGAAGCAGCACTGGGACCACATAGCATAGTTGTTATTCAAAGATCAGGGAAAAGAAAGAGCAATGCATGAGAATTGAACCAGTCATCCAAGGCAGTCGCTGAGCTCTACCGCACTAATCCCACATTTGATGAATAAGTTACACTTCCCCTTTTGCCTGTTTTTTTCCCAGTTTAAGACAGGTAAGAACTAATTTATTGAATTAAAGGAATGATAAATTACACCTCTGAAGTTCAAGGGTGAGCTAGGTTAATACTGTATTTTATCATCATTGTGATTCATTTGTGTTGTTGTAAATGATGTGCTGTTTCTCAACGGCATCAAACTGTAGAACAAAAGTAAGATGCAAGTTATTAGATAGAAGTTTAGTAGTTAGTAGTTTGATTTTAAGTGGGCATCTCCAGCATTCAACAAATGTAATCCAATGAGGAATAATCTATCAAATACAATTAGGATTACAACACAGGCAGACACACCACTGTACATTTAAGATTCCTCATAAACATTGTGAAAGGTTTGGGGCGTAAGGCGCAGGGAATGGGAAATAATTCATTTTCGTTCTGAATTTCTTCATAATCTTCTGAAATGTTGGTCACAAGTCAACCCGTGGGCTGATTCAGTTTTACTAACCTTGAAGGGGTCGATGCAGTGGCGTCAGCACTTTCCACTGAGACTGTTTTGGCAAAATGCATCCTCGACTACCTCAGTGGAGGGCAAACTGCGTCACCAGGTAACTGACCTATAAGTGCCTTCTAGGGCTGTGCATCTTCACTGGTCTCACGATTCGATTCAATTACGATTATCCTGTCAACGATTCGATTCGATATCTCGATGCATCGCGATTTTCTATATTACTGCACATGGCTTCTTTTTCTTCAATACAAGCAGTCGGATAAATATGAACTTTTTAGAAAGTGCTTCAGAAATCAATAACATAAATGTCTTCACATTAAATTATAAACCAAACGAAATAGATTGAATAGGTCTAGCCTCCCGAAGTGTGAAATTGTTATATCCTCAAAAAACAAACTAACACTTTATTTACAACAGCATACTGAAACAAAAGCACTGCATGTGGGTGCACACTTACATTCTCTGTTTTACTGTTACATAAATCCCATGAATTGATGAGATTAAGTTAGACTCATCATATCTCAATCAGAGATCAACATTTGTTTAAGGGAATAATAAGGGTTTTTTCTTGTTGTTGTTTTTTTTAGATCAAGCACTTTTTAAGTATTTATAATTTGAATTCAGCAATACTTTAATAGTCTGAAAGCCAAGACTTTAAAAACTCACTGTTACGGACCCTGCACAAACGTTATTGTCCGGCGGAAAATGAAGAAGCAACGTTACTACGCTATAATCGATTATGTCCTGTCACTGCATCGATGCAGAATCGTTCACGTCCGCATCGCGATGCATCGTTGAAACGATTAATTTCAACGCACCTAGTGCCTTCCCCATGGCATCTGTCCTCGCTTCTCTGACGGGTTTCCTCCCACGATGCTCCCCCTTAATTTTTGCGTAATGCAGAATCCCTTTCTTATTGAAAACCAGCTGTTTGAAATTAAACTAGTTCTTGCTTAGGGAACATTTAGGACTTGGGGGACTGATCTGTTGTTCTGGCTCTTCGAATATAAACTGATCTTATAAACGCCATGGTCTCACTCTATGGGAATTCAATCCCCAGATGAAAATGACTGGTTTTTATCAAAATATCTCAACGACTGTTTAATGGATTTAGTTTAAATCACACATTCATGTTCCCCTGAAGATGAATCACTTGAGTCTTTATATATAAATGTAAGGCCATCATCAGCTCATATTGGACAATTTAAAATGGTGTATGACATAATAGCTGCAAACCTTAACTAACTCACTGAAAAGTATGTTTAAAAAGAATTGAAAATACATTGTGAACTGGAGGCTGCACCTGCAATGCAGGAAGCCCACTCTGGAGTCATTATCTTTGCAAACTTGCTCAGAACATTCTGTTCTAGCCTTGAAGGGAAACAAATATTAGAGTAAACTTTTCAGATATTCGAGAAAACGTATGCTTGACAGTTTATCAACCATACCGTTACACTTTCCTGCCGTAGAATCATGCCAGTAGCTTTTTGCTGACTCACTGTTGCCTAACTAACTGTGTTGTTTATCATGCACCTGCTGCACAGTATTTTTAAGAAATGGGATAAAGACTGCCGCTATGCCTCCTGGGAAACTGTGCGTCACTGTGCACATAAAAGCCCATTAAAATAGTTATTCTCTGAATGAGCTCTGTGAGGTGAAGTGGTGAGGCTGTACAGGTTATTGCATGTCAGACTGAACAGGGTAGGGATCCTGTCCGTGCTGAAGCGGCGCTATTTCCATTTCCACTCATCCCACCCAGCACCTTCAGTATTGCCGCGGTAACTAAGTAACACTAATCCAAAGACCAAATGAAAAAAGAACCTGTATCCGAGCACAAAATTGGGAACAGCTCAGTTTAATTCAGCCTATTTGAATACAGACAGAAGCTGCAAACCAGGCAAGAAATGTTTACAACAACAGAGAGGAACAGGGAAGAAACTAAAATACACTTTATGCTGACACTGTGGTCCATTACCATTATAAACTGTTGTAATTTAAATCAAAAATAGCTTGAAACTAGCACAAGATCAGAATGTCTTCTGAAAGAAGTTGAAGTGGGGATACAAAATTTCCGAAAGACGTTGAAATGGCCGTGAAAATTGGTAGAGAGAACTTTAACTAAGTGCTGACTCGAGTTTAATTTAACTCATTATAAGTGTGGAATGAAGTAGAGCAGGGGTGTCCAAACTTTTCTCACTGAGGGCCACATACAGAAAAACATACAAAGGGCTGGGCCCCTCACTAGAAGGTGAGGTACAGCACATTTCCTTATACTGTAAGTTAAGTTATAAGTTAGCAAAATCAATCAGATGTATAGGTAAATGATGCTTGCTTTGAGAAAAAATCACAGCTCTTCGTAGGGTTTCATTTATTTTGTTACAAAAAGTATTGGCAGCTCCTTCCTTAACAGAAGCCTCAGATTGCATCTCAATCTTGATTCACAGCCCTTTGTAAAGGGCGGACAGTAAGGAGAAATATGAAAGGTCTATTTCAAGCTTGTTTTGCAAATAAGTTATTAGGCTTTTTTTTATCAACTAAGATTTGTTAGAGAATGTTTTGAAATTGAATTGACTGTATTTATTTGAAAATTGGGCTTATTAACACATCAATACTACTGTGTTATATATGTTTCATTTATATTTAACAAACACAATATAAGAAAAGCACAAGTTTCATGTGTGGGCCATATTCCATTAAACTTTTAGAATTTGCTGAGGGCCAATTCAAAATCGACACTAGGCCGCAGTTGGCCCCCGGGCCATAGTTTGGACACCCCTGAAGTAGAGTGGAGATGAAGATTCAGATCGTTTCCAAGGACTTCAAGTAACTGACATCATAAAAGTGTGATACATTTTAGATTTCCAGTTGAAGAACGTTATAAAGGGTGAAAAATGTAAACAATTACGCAATTGAGATTTAGTGATCTTGTAATATTATTAGGTAATCATTTTATTCCAAGAGCTAAAGTCTTCCCAAACATAACTCTTCACTACCTCATATTTTTATATTTCTCTCTGTGGCAATATAATAATCTAAATGCTGTGACCTCCGATGCACGACTCACTGTCAGTAAAGTATTATAGATTAGAAAATAAATGAATAAAGCTACCTTCGAGGTCAGAGTACAGCGCTGTGGGCTAAGAGTTATGGACGGTGGTTTAGATTTTCCTGGTAATATCAACATCTGTTGTGGGGGATTTTATTATGTACTTTAGATATAAAATATTTATCCCTGCAGAACTCAAAATGATAGATGCATCAGGAAAAGTCTGAATATAACTGCAGGCACCGAACCTTCTCAGACCCAGAAACAAACGAGATAAGGAACACACACACGTCTCAAACCCATAGCTAATATCGGTGCATCTTATTTGGGCATCGCCAGAAGATCAAATCATTGTAAACAGGATATTATGTTTACATACAGCAACACCAAAACAGAATACTTGAGCACCCAGAATATTAACAGGATATTGATGTGCAGGGAAATGCACTCTGTCACAGCTGATCAAACGCTCTCTATCGCAGGGCGGCATGGCTTTCTGCACTCTGTTCAGCGGTACTAACAAATCTGCACCCCAAAGTCATTTTCAGAGGCAATGAGCCTGCAGAAGACAAAACGGGCTCAGCTTTGACTGCATTTGCAAGACAGTTCCTGAATGTCTTTCAAACAAGATTCTGACTTTGTGTCCTTTAATTGAATATTAATATCATTCTGGCTGGAGTGGAAGCGGACAGAGGAGGCTACTTGAGGTCATCTTAATTTTTCAAATTAATGGCAAGGCAAGTTTATTTAAATAGCACCTTTCAACACAAGGCAAATTAGCGTGCTTTACAAAAATGAAAGACATGAAGAGCATTAAGGCAAAAAGAAAAGTCTTCATCCTGGATTTATAAGTAGTAAGAGTTGCAGCGGACCTGCAGGTTTCTGATAGTTTGTTCTAGATATTTGGATCATAATAACTGAACGCAGCTTCTCCATGTTTCTGACTCTGGGACAGAAAGCAGACCCGTCCCAGAAGACCTGAGAGTTCTGGATGGTTCATAATTTAGCAGGTTGGGAAAGTACTTAGATCTTGTATTTCAGTAAAGGTAGAGTGTAGGAATACTCTGTTACAAGTAAAAGTGCTGCATTCAAAAGTATTGTCATCAAAATATAGAAGTACAAAGTAGCATTATATAGAAATACTCAAGTATTTCGCAGTATTTTGAAATCAATTCTTTGACAGACAGGAAGTCAGTGTTAACACCTCAGAACTGGAGTGATGTGATCCACTCTCTTAGTGTTAGTGAGGACTCGAGCAGCAGCGTTCTGAATAAGCTGCAGCTTTCTAATAGATGTTTTAGTGAGACCTGTATGACACCATTACAGTAGTCGAGTCTACTGAAGATAAAAGCATGGACAAGTTTTTCCAAGTCCTGCTGTGACATAAAGGTATGCTGCTAGCTTGCTGTTAGTGGCATTGAGACTTTGCAGCCAGTACAGTTTGAAATAGACTTTGACCTGTGGTAATTTTTTCAAAAGCATTGCTGATAAATAAAAGCCTCCTGTGTTATCCACATTGATTTTCTCATCACTGCTGATCCCCATGCTGACACTGGCAGCATCGTCTATTTCCAGTATATGCCTCAGATCTAAGTACAGTCATCACCCACTGAGAAAAACACTGTATTTATATGAGTCATGTACTCGTCTGGAACAGGGTGAGATATAAGGAGGTGAATTAAAGAATTTGAAAGAAGGAAGCTGAGATACTGGAGGAAAATAAAAAAGGAACAGAAGCAGGAAGCAAAAAAAGGAGAGAGGAGAGAGGTGCTTTGGGAGCTGAACATTATTTAGACTAAATGAGGTCAAGACCTTGAGATATACCCTGAATCTTAAATGTAGTTGCTCACATTAGCAGCTCAGTGTGTGTGTGTGCGTGTGCTGGCATGTGTCCATGCAGTCAATAGAATACCAACCAGGTCAATGTCATTTTACTTAAATCCTCCTTTGAACAATATTGCCTCTTTATTCCAGGTAATGCATTAGTTTAATGCCTCATACAAACACATTTACACATCATTCACTTTCGACCTGCGTCTTCATCTCGTACAACTGGCACTTCTCTCTCTGCCTCTCCTTCCTCCTCCATTGTTGCGGGGTAATCAGGTCACTCAAAAGCCGACCTTACATTGACCGCTCCTTCCTGCATCAGGTCACCTCCTACACGTCACCTTGGGAACAGACAGCCAATGGCAGAGCAGATCATAGAGCAAAGGTGTGCTGCTAGTGCGGACTGCTATATCACTGTCTAAACACAGACACATTTTAATCCTTTTTGGTAGCAACCGCAGCACACACACAGCACTGTAGCCCCTTTGCTGTTCACTCTGCAGCCGACATTGTTTTCAGGGTTGTGAATAGCTGAAAGAGGGAAAAACTATGTAAGGTAGCACCTCTGTGTTTAGTTACAAGTTGAGCAGAACAAAGCACTTTCAGAGTGGGTGGAAGAGAAGTTTTCATTATGACAAGAGCAACAAATAACAAAATATCTGCCTTGACATCAAACAACACCGAAGCAATAAAGGGTTCTGGAAATTCAATTTCAAAGATCGCAATCACGCTAATGTTCCCCCACTCAATGGAGACGTCGTGCCAATGTGTGTTTTTAAATTTGAAGATGTGTATGAAAACAGTGTCAGGTTAACCTTGAGCTTGTCATTGAGGATACCAGACAGTCACTGTGTGTGTGTGTGTGTGTGTGTGTGTGTGTGTGTGTGTGTGTGTGTGTGTGTGTGTGTGTGTGTGTGTGTGTGTGTG
The DNA here is from genome assembly GCF_036324505.1 of Eleginops maclovinus. Lineage (NCBI taxonomy): Eukaryota > Metazoa > Chordata > Actinopteri > Perciformes > Eleginopidae > Eleginops > Eleginops maclovinus. The sequence continues at coordinate 11,894,008 of NC_086363.1, read as the reverse complement.
TGTGTGTGTGTGTGTGTGTGTGTGTGTGTGTGTGTGTGTGTGTGTGTGTGTGTGTGTGTGTGTGTGTGTGTGTGTGTCCATTGATTCAAGTGCTCTGTTTTTGAGGCTGTTCTGCTCCACTTACACCAACACCTGTTTTCCGTCTCTGTTCCAACAATTTGTTCGGTGTCGATGCGTTCACTGCTCTCACAAAAAAAATCACTCCTCCTCTGTTTCTGCTCCTCTCTTTGTTTCTAGTTGATGGGGTTTATCTACGCTTGCTATGTGGTCAAGCTCATTTCGGAAGAAGAGGATAGCTGTAAGTACACACACGCACCCAAACACATTTACACACCCTGCATGTCTTTACTCATACCACTGTAAAAGATACTGTTTCTGTGTCCTTTTTACTAGGTCTCGCCAATGTTTCTGTACTTGTTAAGCGTTTTATTCTGCACATTTTTAAAGTGATAATGGAAGCAGCTTCAACATCCAAGTTCTTTGTCATTTTTTTAAACCTAGCTCTTTTTTTTCAGATTGAAGCAGAAAAAAAGCTTGCGTCCCATTTCCCAGCTAATTAAGCTTACAAAAGCACAAAGAGTTGGATAAAAACACTGTTTCCAGCTTGTTCTAAAATGAGCACTTAAATACGCCCTTCATGGCTACACACATAACATTGTCCTATTAGTCAGTGTGGTGTAGGCATGAGAAAAGACAGACATTAAAAACAGAAACAATATTGTTATTTTATTTCAGTGTAAAGCTAGTTGGTCCTAGTATTGTGAGTATGATAAGGAATAGTGCACGATATTTCTTTCTCACAACACTTCTTTGCTTTATACATTACATTTTTGTTCATATTGTCTTGCTTTTTGACATTAAAGAGAAAAGGCTGGGGTTGTTGAGTGCTAGCGCGTGCAGCTCGCGTTAGAGCTGACAAACACTCTGCTTTATCTGCTGCTTAAACTCTTTGTATGTCAAGTATCACTCTTACTGCAGCCTCAAGTACTTGAAAATGCGTCAAAAATTTTAAGCTTCACAAACCTGCCGTCAGGTGTTTCCATCCAGAATTGGTTTCGATATCGTGGTCAAATATTACCTTCCTAATAAAAATGAATAAACAGGCTAAAGAATAATACCTAGCCACTGCATTAATGGTCTTTGCAACTTCAGACCTCAACCCGCCAGACCCATCATGAAACCCCATCTTGTACAGAGATCTATAGTATAACACCAATTTTTTAAAGAGAACGTTTTTTTTTTCAATATAAGGATATATGGAAATGAAATGTTATCCTTTGATAGTGTAATTCAAAACCTGCTGCACTGAAGCAGCAGGTTTGAATGAAGCCATCTCGGACTGAAGGGAGTTTACTGACACTTTCAAGTTGGAATTCAAAGTGAAAACCTGTAGCCTCCAGCTCATTCATTTACAGTGACACACAGAGAAAGAGACGAGAAGAGAGAGTGTGTGAAGGAGTGCTCGGTAGATTCATGCCCGATCAAAGTATTCTTTCATTCGACTTCTCTCCTACATACTCACCGCTTTGAACCATCCTCACCGAGCAACAGGCACAGGGGGAATCAAACGGGAGGGAAGGGAGGGAGGGAGGGAGGGAGGGAGAGACAAACGAATGTGTTTAATTATCTTCATTCCTTCATTCCTTCTTTTATCAATGCATCAAATCATCATTACAACAAGGTTCTTTGGGATCAATGAAACTTCTACAGTGAAAGAAGAAATTGACAGCCATTAAGACAGTATCAATGAATTTCATTTAAAGTGTAATACTAGTAACAAGTGGGGGAATGAGGCAAATCAACATGTTAATTCTGCGATTTAGTATTTTGAAGGCAGCGCGTTCCTTTGAGCATTAATTTAAATGAGCCCATTTACCTGAGGCAATCCGTTTAGTTATTCCATTAAAGAAGAGGCTTTGCGGAAGGATCTATACGCAGCCATGTCTTATTCAACACTGAATTGAGAGCAGTCTTTGTGAACACATAAATATTGATAGATGATAAATGCAGACTGAATCCATGGAAAGGATTCAAAGAGCTGAGAGTAGACACATTTCCAAATCAGATTGGGATTGACGAGGAAAATCATTTTCATTTGTTATAAAACTGTGGTTCAATGACTGGTACAAGACCTTTTTACTGTGAGGTCACAGATACATTTTAAATCATCAAAATGTTAACAAGTTAAAAGTCATGAAAGGTTTAATTTATCTCAAATTTATGGAGTATAATCAAGTTTCCGGGGTTATTTTTAGATGTTTTTCTGTAGCACTGCATTTTAATAAGCTTTGTGATGACAGGAAACCTAAAATGCCACTTGTTCCGTGTCTGAATAATTAATGTCTAACACTTATTATTTGGCCTTTTGCTTTACTGTTGTTTTTTGGCCCTTGGCTCTCCATGCTGCACATTTCTGCTTTATTTGCAGCCAGAGAGTGAGATCTTGTTAGAAATAAACTGCAATTTCAGATCAGAGGAGTGCGCGGTCTATCCATGCCAGAGTTCATGTGCTTAGTAACATGTAAAGTGCTGCTTGTTAAATCCTCCCTGTAGCAACTCAAATATCTGGCAGAAGCTTTAAAGTATAACCTTTATCATTAGTCTCTCGTTTTAAGAACAATTTTATCGATCAGCTTCTGTGTGAATGATGGCGAGCGACACAAACTAATCATTTACGGCTAAAGTTAGAACTGTTTTAATTTTTTCATATGAGACATTTTAACCTTGCTTTTCACACTTGTTCGGGAAGTATGATGCAACTAGAAGGCATCTCTGAGAGGACAGACCTCTGCCAAAGCCAAATATCCTGCAATATTGACTTGTAAAAATGATGTGTTTATCCAGCCTGTGATTTGGATCAGATCCAAATTTGAATATGGGTTCTTCCTTGGCCCATGCTCCACCCTTAATCCAAGTTTAATGAAAATAGAGCCAGTGTTTTTTTCTGTAATCCAAAGACAAACAAATCAAAACCATACCCTCCTTGGTGGAGAAAACAATGTACAATATTTCCATGTAGTTTGACATTTGAATGACACTATAGCAATGGTAGTTGTGTGGTCGTTTGCTAATGTTGCCACAACTGTCGTCACATCTAATCAAACCATTATGACACAGTCCTGAGCATATGTGAGTTTTAAGGCTTTAAAAACATCCCAGATTGTTTTTTCAAAATGTAGCTAGTCATAATAAGACATGAATGTGTAACGTTTTAAAGAAACACATCAAGTTTGTAGGGCTGTATATATATTTAAAGGTTTTTTACCACTATACATCAACAGCTATCCATCTATTGATCGACTTTGTGAGCTGCTTGTGCGGTTAAAAGTGTTTTGGGTGCTAAAGCCAAGCATGCATTGGGAAAGAGGCAGTGTACATCCCAAAGACAGGATGTCTACCACAGGGCTAACACAAGCAGACAAACACATTCACACCTACACAGGCGATCTTCAGGGTCATCTCAGTGTTATATATTTTGACTTTGGAGAGCTATGCTAGAGTACACAGCATGGAAAAGGGATGCTAACTACACACAGATGGGCAAAAATATTGTAAGCCACACCTGTCATTTTCCCACATCTTCTCAAGGAACAAATGTGGTTGAAATGAATGGTTTTCCGCCAATACAAGAAGATAATTCTCTTTAGTGTGATTTTTGCATTTGTAATCCTGTGTTTGCTGTGCCGTAAGTCTCTGACGCGGTTTCGGAAAAGCTCTGCACGATAATGCAGTGTGGGAGACCAGACAATAATCAGGGAGCTTTGTAGGGAAATGTGCCTTGGGTGGAAAAGCTAATACTCACTGAGGACCAATGAAGGTTTTGAGTTGCTGAGAAAGCTAATTACTCTGATAATTATTCTGTGTGTGTGTGAAGGAGATTGTGTGTGATAAAGTCTGTGTGTGTGTGGATGTGTGGATGTTGTGGTTGTATCAGTGTGTGGGACATGATTATAGTGATGTTTATCCGTCTCACTGCGCAATGAATGTGTCAGACAGATTCATGTCAAACATCTGACTGGAATCTATGTCTGATCACACTTTAAAGGGCCCTTTAATGCAGGTTCATATATTTTCAGGTTCATATTTGTATTTTGGGCCTCTACTGTGACATGTTTACATGCTTTAATGCTCAAAAAGGTCTTTATTTTTCTCATACTACCTGTGCTGCAGCGCCTCTTTTCACCCTCTGTCTGAAAGCCCAGTCTGCTCTGATGGGTTAGCTGGAGTTGTCCCACCTCTTAGCCTATCAGTTCAATGTGGTGGAGAGCAAGCCAATAGAAGCTTGAGTGTTACGTCGGGGTGTCACTATGTTACAGGGGTAAACAAAGGATTCCAATTAAGGCGTTTCAGGCAGGGGGTGGGATCGTGGGAGAGAACTTTGGGATTTGAGCCTTTGCAGCCATTTACATGCATGAAAACTAACATTACACACTACAGGAAGGGGAAACCCCCAAAAGCATAATAGGGCCCCTTTTTAAATGAGTGGAATCCTTTTAAAGTGAACACTCACATCTGGTAAAAAAAATAAGAAAATTAAACATAATCTCACTATCATTGTTAGTTTATGATGAAGTGAAATCAAAAGACATATTGTAGACATCTGACATGTGGTTTACCCTGATTAGCTATATGAAGCTTGAATAATAGACATTAACATAAAGGTTTTATGTTATATATTATTAACACATATAGAATTGGAGAGAGTTCATGTATTATACAGAAAATGTACAAGCCAACAGACCAAACTAAACTACTCTAATCCTAACTACTAAATGGCCTTACATTTTTATTTCATCAGTCTTAACTTTGGTTTAATATAGGTAAGATAAATAAATACAAAATCAGAACATCTGCTCTTTTATAGATCAGACTGCAGTTTTTTTTTTCTCCTTCGCTCGTTGTACAACCCCAGCATCTTTATGAATAATATCAGAATGTTTCAAATGAGCCAGTATTCAGCTTGATAGGCAGCGCACTGACGAGGTTAGAGGCTCCATTTCCTCTTGCGTTCGAAGGGTCGACCATGGCAGAAAGTCTGCTGAGACTATTCGACTGCAGCATGAATCAGCAGGAAACCCTTAGCGTTCACACTGGGCCATTCTGCCACAAAAAAAAGGATCCTCACAAAAGAAAGGAGCACATCTGGCTCAGGAAATGTCTCCTCTGCATTGTCTGACTGAACAAGCACAATGAGCACCGTGATCATAAAAAAAATATCACAGTATTGCAGCAGTCGAGGAAAACCGCTGATAGACAAAAAAGATCATCTGTTGTCCCGTCGTGTGGTGTAATCAGAATTTCACATGAATGCATTGAGAGGATTAAGTGAGAAGTGTGAAAAGATGTTGTGGCTGATGAATGATGAACATTTTTTACCCAATAGAATTACAAGAACAAGATAACTATGTAAGGACAGATAGATTGAAATTGATCAGCTTATTGGTCTGTTTCACTAAATGTTGGTTTCTTTATGAGCGTTTTTTTAAGTCCTGTTTTTTTTTGGTAAGAAATATAAGAAAAAATCTAATATACTTATCTTAAACCATTAATTAAAACTTACATTTTCTCGAGATCATTATAATTCCCTCTACACCTTCCTCTTAATTGCCTTCAGTTAGTTCAAAATGCAGCTAGCAGGCTGATCACTAGAACTAGCCATTGGTCTCCTCATTGGCCCTGCTCTTGCGTCCCTGCACACACACTGCCTGATTTTGCGTTGAGTTAGTTCAGACTTCTTTTCCTTTTTCTACTTCTCATCTGCTCCAATCCTCAAATATTGACCTGTTACGCCACTCCTGCTCCAAGACAAAAATGTATTGCTGGTTAGCTTAGCTTAGCATAGAGGCAGAACATAGGGGTAAACAATAATCATGACTCCGTTTGAAGGTGAAGGTCTGCCTTTGTCTGACATATTTATTTGGTCAAATCTGGTCAAAAACCAAAAGAATAAAACATTTCAATAGCGATGGGAGCTCCAAAAATGTGTGTTATTGAAAGCAGGTGAATACAGCTATATTAAAACAGACGGATTGTTTCTTTAACATTGAAGCATGTTCTATTAGAAACCCAAAATACGAGTAGGAACCTAAATAAAGGATGACGTTTTGTCCTTTACGGCCAGTTCATTTTTGCGCTGAAAGCCAAGAAATTAAAACATAACCACACCATAAATATTCATGTATTTTATTTATGGTGTTTTTATTAGAGGCATGCTAATTAGCGTGATTGCATAACTGTGTTTGGCTTCCTCATCAGGTCTGGTCTTACGTCCCTGCTTCTTACGGGCTTAAGGCGTACTTACAGCTACTTTCATCTCTACTGTGACAGCCAAATACCACATTGTACTTGATGCTAGGAAACCTCACTCAATAAATAAGAAAGTGCGCTTCTGATCAAGGCAAGGAAGTACCCTTTTATGAGCTGTACAACATGAAAGCAAAAAAATATATATATTATGCATTCTCTCTCTTCAAAAGTCCAGGCGCTCTGCCTGAGTCTGAGGGAAGCAACCACCTGCTGGCAACCGCTCAGCCCGAGAAACTGGCGAGCCATCCTAGATAATTTAAGAGTTAAGAGTATTCTCAAGGCATAAATATACCACTGCATACGTCCTCCTCAAAAAAGAATTACATTTGAGTCACATTGTGGTACAGTTGAAGCCAGATTTTTGCTTTGAATCATTTAATGCCAAAATCTGCGATTATCTTCAGAGCAGCAGCGTTAGAGGTGGTGTTTTCTGGTACAAAATGTACTGTTGAGACGTCTGTTGGTGTAGGAGGCCCGATGCAATGAATCATCTGTGGTGGGAGGCTCCCAGTTGATAACCACCAAGGCTTTCTCTAATTGATATTTTGTCTTTTGTTTTGTGCAGTTGATTTTATAGGAGGGTTCGACTCGTACGGCTACCAGGGGCCTCAGAAGACCTCCCACCTTCAGCTACAGCCCATGTACATGTGAGTATAGCTAAAGTCTGTGTACTCATCTACAAATGCCTTTTTATAATGCTTTGGTTATGTTTTTTAATCACATTTCTCACATACACATCCTTAAACGATCTTAAATTCAGCCCGCTATCCGCAGCAAACATCGTTAAGGGACATTTTCTCTGTGTTTAATATCTTGAGTTCTGCAGTGAGGCTGATATTAGCACATTCTTGCCGCATCAGCATAAGGGTTTATCATTTATCAGCCCAAGGTCTCTGTTAACACGTGTTGTAGCGCTTTTATCGCCCCCTTCACAAGTGGCAAATAAAGGTGTAGTGTGTGATAAAAGACAACGCATCCTTGATGTCCTTCTCGCTAAAACTGTTCATTATCAGCAGTTAAACCCAAATTAACTGAAAAGGGCAATGGTCCTGATGTAATCCTTGTGTGGGTTGTTGTTTTGGAAGCTTTTATTTTGTATATTTGCAGGCCATCTAGTAGTTTATACAGTTATTTTTCACAGACTCAAACAACAAATTTCAGTTTGTCAAGATCTTCAGCTTTTCTTAGGACCCGGAAGCCTATAGGTTAACACAAAAGGAGTCTGAGTCCAGGCTTAGACATCCCAACATCAATCTGAATGCACTAAGCAAGAAAGCAAAAGTACACTGTTACAAACAACAAACAGAAATAATGGCGATTCGGCTGATGTCCAGGAGACAGGTGATCAATAAGTGTTGTTATTAGAGGAAAGAGCCTGGGCAAATTAGAGCCAGATGCAGACGGACAGAGAGAAATTGAGATCAAGATGGGCGAGAGACTAGTAGATAGGTAGAGGGGGGGGGGGGAGAAACACAGAGTGATGGATGAAAGGCAGGACTAAACAAAGAAGAAAGGCAATAAAGGGCCATTCTGTAGTTTTATATGTCCCCTGTGGAAGTCATAACACAGATCATAAATCATAGACCCCCAAGATAATGGCTGCAAACACAAACACACTCTTCCATGAGAGCCGAAGCGTGAATACACACATCTGTAAATGTGCTGATAGACGTTTTGTGCGCGTACTGTAATGCGTATACAGATATCGACACGCTCGTGTTTGCACACACACACACACACTTGCACAAACATCATCAATATGCTATCATGGTTCCCCAGCTGTTGTCCCTTCACTTTGGTGTTTATTGGACCCGGCCACAGGGACCAATAAAAAAAGCATCAGCTGTATGGTCCCAGTAGAAATCTCCAACACCCAACTGCCCACACAAACAAACACACGAAATAACTTCACAACAATTACCGCCTCCGGTATTTTGTTGAGATCTGCACTGCTTTGCAAAGACATAGAAAAAAGATCAACGTATTGTTGACCTCGAAAAGCATGTTACTCTCTGTGTGCATTCAAATGAGAGTTTAACATAATCTTAAAACTTTATCCCATCCAACAGTAAATGTAGAGCTGAAATATTCAAGTTCTGGCTGTAAACTAATTGTTCCTTTTTTATTGTTTTAAGACAATTGATGTTTTATTTCTCCACCTGTTTTTACAACCTCACGATTAAGGCCTTGGTTCCACTTGTAGCCTCTTGTCTTTTTTCTGAGCTGAAAATAACATTAGGAATATTAAACGTTCATGAATAAAACTGATTTAAGCATTTCTTAAAGGTGCCATAGAATGGAAAACTGTATTTACCTTGGCATAGTTGAATAAGGAGAGTTCGGCACATTGAACTGGCATACCGTGAACCTCAAACACCATTGTTTCCTCCTTCACGTGCAAATCATGAATATGCATATCACAGCGGTAAAAACGGTCGAATTACAACAATCCCTGTGTGTTACGTCACACACGGTAGTCCAGCCCCAACATTTGCATACACCAGCTACTGGAAACACTAACGCTAACACTTAACACTCCGTAACGTTGCTCTCCAATCTCGGACCAACTGGCTGTTCTTCAAATTCATTTCCTCCTCCGATAAAGACTCAAACTTGTAAGGTTGGATGCCAATAGCCTCCATGGTTCATCTCTCATAGTTTTGCAAACTTCACTTACTTCTGTGGGCTCTGAGGCAGCCATGGATTGCTCCTTGTAAACCAGCCAATCAGAGCAGAGCTCGTCATAATTATTTAAATGAGCGCCCAAATAAGACAATTCAGCTTGTTTCATTCTAGGACCAAATTATAGGGTTGTAAATGGACCTGTAAAACCGCATCTGGACATTTTTTTGATCAACCAAAGTTATATACCTTCTTTGTAGACAGAGAACAATTTAAAATACCAGATAGATTCATTCGATGGCACCTTTAAGTCAAGGGTAGATTAGTATCAGTGCTATAAGAAGGAAACGTCATCAAAGAAACTTATAGTAGACGGTATAGACAGCGAATCAGCAGTGAGCATTATGAGCTATAATGCCACACAGATCGATATATAATAACCAATCAGCTAAACAGGTGATCGACCCACATTTTAAGGAAGATTTTAGTTAATTCAGTTTGGTTAACTCAGAAGTCAGTTATACCCACACATTCTGAGCCATGAGGTAAAAACATCAGGATAGTGGAGGGTACATTATGTCAATTGCTACGATCAGTTTCAGTGAAGAGAAAATAACGTTGTAGGTAGACTACAGGTTATGAACAGGCTTGGTAAAGCACATTATGCTAAAAACAGGGATTTAGTGATTTTCTGAAGAAATCTGTGAAACAATAGTCGTGTACTCTTATATCATCTATTTTTACACCCTACTTCACCACCAGATCACACCGTGGTTATGTTGATAATCTTGTATTTGCTTGAACATTTTTTAACAGTATTGTGGATTGCGGTGCCCATCCTTTGCCAACCAGCGACCAACAATTGTCACCAGTTACTCACACTGCTACTCACTCACAACAACGCTACACTAATAAACTGCTATAACTACTTTTCTTTAGCAAGTTGCTTAGCTATTGTAACAGTGGCACGAAGGAGATACATTACGTCTTTTTCTATATCATTATAAGTTAAATAATGAATTCATATTGCTAACATTAGCCACCATAAGCTAGTTTTAGAATTGAGTAACGGTGCGTTTTACAACTAATGAATTCAATAATTAGTTCCTTTTTTTCTCTCACTTTTCCAGTTTTTGTCCTTAATAGTTGGGAGGAAAGTATCAAAGTCAGTATGTGCTCAAGCTGCCTCTTGAGTATTATCTTTTATACAAGGCGCAAGTGCTTCTGATGTCCTCATTGAACATTATGTTGTTCAGCCTATTTGCCAGCGTAATTCACTTTATCAAGGACAATCCTGAGCAAATGCACCGCTAAGCATTTAATCACAAACCCCTTAATCTTTACTGTACTCAATTATACCTCAAGCTGTTTCGGTTTAAGTGGTTCACATAAACATTTACAGTTAAATCTATACTAAAGCAACAAATGGAATTCAGCTACTATTTTGTATAATCTTCTCTCTTCTTTCTTCAGGTCAAAGTAAACCCAGAAGCGCTGCCTTACCAACCACCGCCAACTTCTACCACAGGATGCAGAGGACACTAAGATATTCTGCTTCACCTACAACCCCCCCTTCTAGTACTTGGTCACATAGCTTCCCTGGTCTGTCTTTCTGCTGGTGTTTAATGGAGTTAGTTCTGTTTGTGATGAAACACTGGCCTCGTGTGGTTGAACACTGTAACTGTGTGAAACACCAGGACAAGTAGCTGCGGCAGCAACTCCATTTTCTTTTTTAAGGAAACAATCAGGAACCAATGCCTTGCTTCCTCTCGTGATTTGGGGTATCTGCATTGTCAAAGAAACCAAAAGGATGTAAAGATCAGGATTCCAAGATGTTAACACTTTTTCTTCGAGTGGCTACAGACAATGCAGATAAGCCTGACCAAAGAGTAAAAAGAAACACATCCTCATGTAAACAGAACAGCCTGTACAACCATCTCTGGAACGTTTTGCTCTTTGTGCCTGACACATCAGACACTGAACTTCCAACCACACTGACCCTGCATCTACTAACAAGACGACCGATATAGGAATGTCCGACATTTTATTTTCTACAGTTTTTTGATTGGTGAAAGTTTTGAGCTTGTTACAAACTCAAGATGCAAGCTCGAGCACGCGCCACACACTTTATTCTGTCGTTTCATCAGAAACGTTGAATGTGAAACAACAGTGCGACGTGTAGATTTACATACTTTCATTCCATATGTGCATGTGTATAAAAAACACATAAGCATTAACTGATGCATATGTGAATTCACACATGCATGCGCACACACACTCACAAACTAAACAGATGTGTTAACGTTTTTACTACTAATGTGAATCTTAACAATGTTTACAATAGAAATGCAGTCTACCGGACACAGAGACTGACATACAGGAGACTTTTAAGCTCTAACATCTCAAAGGCCAAGGGGTGTTTTCTGCCACATTAAACAGACAGAACAGATGTTCCACATGTGTCCTCCGGTTTCTTGCTGTCTAAATACTTCGTCTTCCATCCAAGACAGACCAGTAGAGGTATATAAAGACGAAACATGACAAAGAAAACAACCCCTGCAGAGGGATTGATGTCAGACAACAGTTTCCTTTCCACTTCAGTCCTTTTGTAGCTTCCCTTGTCCATCTCTACAGCAGGCAAGAAAATGTATTCCTGAATTATAAAAAAAAAAGAGCTGGCGGTCAGATCAAGTGCCCAATCTGCCAAATCTGAAGCATCCAGCTTATCTGAAAAACAGAAATAGTTCACACTCTTCCACAGGCATACATCACGAGAAAACACACAACTTTTAACAGAAATGACAATCACAGTTAAAGTGACCTGAATTTGATCATTGATTGGCATTTTTTGTACCTTAACAAATGAGACATAAAGCTGAAAAACAGCCATCATCGCATCTTAATTATATTATTTAGTTGGTCATTTAATGTTTTGATTTATTTTTGGATATGCAAACCAGTAGAGGATGAGATTGGTGAAAGAAGAAGAAACTAAATGACTGAGGTTGAATCTGTGCTGACACTGCAAACATTCGCCCTCACCTGCAGACTAACATGGACAAAAATGGTACCAGAGAGATGCCAGAGTCGCAGCAGCTTGCTCTCTTCACCTCACCACTTTAATTTTAATGTTGAAAGTGCCAACCATATCACCACGTGGACATCCGCGGAGCTATAGTTCTGAAAGCCACAGACTGGGAACAAAAATAATGGGTCTCCTGTTCAGTTTCTTGGGTTCCCATGTAAGAAAACTAGCTAGGATACAGCAGGGGGATATAACATATACAAAAAACTCACATTTGCTTTCAATGCTGCAGGCAGGTTTTGTCTTTTATTCTGCACAGAAAAATCAACTGATTCCTTCTGGAAACGTAACTTATCATGTTGCATTTGTTTTGCAATCATTGGACCAAATGTTTGAGGCCTTCTACGTCAACTAAGGAACATTTCTGTGTACAAACACAGCCATGATGATAGACTATTCCCCTCTACAAGCTACAAAGTCCACCCCCCCTCTGCCAGATATCTTCAGTAGTTTTGTTTTGTGACAAAACTCTGTGGGTACGTTCGAGTCGCTGCCCCGTGAGGCTCCACCGAGAGTCACTCCGGAGGACAGAACCGACGTTTTGTGTGTTTGCATGAGGTGTTTCCAAACTGTTGCGTATTTAATCTCATGCTGCGTGTGACTAACTAGCTACTTAAGATGGGAACTGTTTGGTTTGTTGAATGCTCCTCAACTCTCTTGAAAGAGTCCTAAATGTGAACTTTGTGGTTTTTCTATTAATAACAGTCTGAAATGTCTGCCGAGTAAAGGAGATAAAATAGCTACTACAATGTAAAACGACGAAATGTAACTTTGAACTTCTAGACGTTTTTTAATCACATGTGGCCGTGTTTACTGTTTTTTCTAGTTGACTACTAATGTATGATGTTGTGTACAAGTGGGAATACTGTGTTTTATTTCTTCTAATTGTACAGCGTATTTTGAAATGAGAGAGTAAGAGGAAAATGGGAGGAAAGGGAATTAGTAGAGCTATAGTCTGTAATTCTTTCATTCACCTTTCTGTCAGGGCAGGAAATTCACCTTATCTTCACTGGATAATTAGTGTTACAATATTAATTTAGATTTGAATTGTCAACCAGCACTACTTATTTCTATTTGATAAATGAATTCACTGCAGATGAAGTGTTTTGTTGAAAATTCAAATCAGGAACTAAAGCTGTGAATGTTATTAGAAACTTAATTGAAAAAGATAGTCGGTGGTGTGATTAGCAAATTTGAACTGAAAGTACATTTATTTGTTAATTTCTGTTTAATGGAGACGATATCACCTGGTACTGTGAAACCAGTATTAACCTAAAGGCCAATCTGGCAGAAAATAGAGAGGATTTCGGATATATAATGTAACCCAAGTGTATGTGTGTGTGGGTGTGTGTGTGTGTGTGTGTATGCTTGTGTGTGTGCTTGTGTGTGTGCGCTTGGGTGTGCATTTGAGACCTTGTACTGCAGTTCATTGTACTTTTCTGTCATGGTGAACTGAAGAACGCTTAACCCAGAGCCTGCGAAGCTGCGACTTCATCACAAACAAAAAAGAAGGAACTAGAAGAACTCATCAAATGTCATAAATCGAACAGCAATAACAACAGTAATATATATATATTATATATATATTAAAGTAATAATGAAGACAGAATCTCAACAGTTGGTTATTTATCTTCACAGTTGCTTGATTACATTTAGACTTTGGAACAGTCAATAGAGCTGTTTCTCTGCAGATGTAAGATTGCACATCTGTACATAAAGAGTTAAACATTTGCAGAAGAAGCTTGAGGCAAGCCATTATTTTGTTAAATGTGGTTAATAAACATTGACTCAAGTTGTAGCAAAATTCTAAATCTGTGTGCTAATAGTTCAAAATCCTTCTTAAAATATGACCATCCATTTTAAGCCTAAACATTCTGGCAATGATTAATTGTTATTACTGAAATGTATAATACATGTTTAAATAATAACAAACGTGAAATAGTATAAATGTTTGATAAGCAAAAAGAAGCATCTCCGGCTTCATTCCAACCATTAGGATAAATATCTGCGTGTTCAAAAATTCAAAGCCCATAATTCTTTCAAATGTTAAATATTTCACTAAAATCTTAAATATTTATTACCAACAATAAAAAGTTAAAGCTTGAAAACACATATTTAGGTTTTATTTTTTAAGAGAAAACCACTCAAAATCTTAGGTAATGTTTTTCCTCAGGAGTATGTGGATGTGGCAGATTTGATTGTCAGTGTCCAACTGTCATCATGTTTGGATTCAAATGTAGCTGAATTCACAATATAATTAACAACGTCGGTTTTATGGGTCTTCAAATATTGCTTCTTGTGCTTGCATACTTTGTTTGATAAGGAAATACAGCTGTTAAAGGTGCAACAAAGTATGTTTGGAATATTGTGCAAAAGAAAACCGTAGGACCCAGTACAGAACCTTGATTTACTCCCCAGTTTAACTCAGCTTCTATATATAGTTAGTAGACAACTTGTCGTCTTATAGACTAAACATTTTGTCCTGCAAATTGTTTAATACTCTGAAAATGTATTGCTCTATATTTTATTGTTTTACACATCATAAACAAGCATGCTATAGGAGTATTTAGAGAGTGCAATAACACATATTCATTATACCTTTAAAACAATCACAATGTCAGTATGTCATCAATGCAGCAACATGCCAGTGAAAGTGGCATTTTCCAAACTGTGGCTCTGGGTTGACTTGTTAATGTTCACCATTGACTAGAACATCTATGTGGGTGTCTTCTCTTTTTATGATGGTTTTCCCACAGGTGACTGACTGTACATAAACTAGACAGTTGGGAATAAAGTAGACAGTGGAAAAGGATCGTTTATATTGTGTCCTTTTTTTTGTGACCCCACATCCTTTGCATTCGCTATATTATGCATGTGAATGACAACGTCTTCACAGTCCTGGGGCTTGAGTTTTTTGTTATCCAGCGATGTGTTTTCTGGAATTTCAGTTCTAAAGAAAATAAAGAAAAATGAAATCAACTTTATTAAGTGACTTAAACAGGATTGTGGAAACAGGATCGAAAACAGCTGAGGGCAACATCGCCACATATCCTATTGATATCAGTATCTCCTTAACTAGACACACACACACACACACACACACACACACACACACACACACACACACACACACACACACACACACACACACACACACACACACACACACACACACACACACACACAAATCATTGCCAGGAAGCAGTATAGTTCCTTTTCAGAGGAAAATACCAGTAATCATTCAAGGGAATTTAGTGGGTATTCTATACGCCGTGGCTACACTGGACGCTCAACATGCACTGCGCTTCAGTTGCGCGTCCAGTGTAGCCACTGCGTTACATGCTCATTCAGTGCTCAAAGGTAAATTCTATATTGAAAATCCTACAGAAAAATGGTTTTATTGTAAAAAACATGTCTACCTAATTACAACAAAAAAGGCCTGGAGTGAGAAAGAACCCTTTTTTTTAATAGATGCAATACGTTACGTTTATAGATGGAGTAAATGCTCAAAATTAAAATTCTTTAAATATGTTCTTGTAGGCTGCAGAGCATCCCCACTTTTTGACCTGTTAAAAGTGGAACAGTACACTCCAGAAAAATGTCTGAAGTGTTTTCTGGCTTTATGACTTGCACTTGTATAGGCTTTTTAAAATAATTAGCATTTTCCACTAAAAGCAATTGGGTACAGCCAGGACAAGTAAAGCATTACCATGCTTCTTGTGCCCTACATGGCACTGATGAGGAATTGTAACGGAGCTAACAACCCATTTTACAGGCGTCCCACTTAGATTTATTTGAAAGTTGTGCCAACAGCGTTGAACTAAAAATGTCTCGGTCCAAATAACCTTCATTTCCATGTGTTCAAGTGTCACCCTGTCGGAATGAAACAAATTCAAGTTATGGGGGATTTAAAAAAGATGAGAGTGTGTGTGATGCAATGACAAGTAAGACGAAAGCAACCTTTTAAAAACGGTATGTAGTCTGCTAGTTTATATTATTTTACAGTTGCACCCATGTTATATAAAGCATCAATAAATATGGCAAAACAGAAATAATAAAAAATTGGTTTATTTAAAAAAATGTATGCCTATACCACATTTAGATAGATGAGTGAATAGTTATAACATGGATGCTGAATAAAAATGGAATTAAAGAGCATGTTTCGTTAAATGCACAAATATTGTTTGATAAAATTATATTCAAGATCAAATAGGACTTTAAACAAAACACAGACAGTTCAGAAAAGGTGATCCACAGTTTTTTCTTAAACTCTCCCCGGTATAGCTGGAGGATGTGGGGGCCTGTATTTCTAGGGACTGATATAATGTTTAACTTTGGCCCCTATTGTTCTTTTCGTTGCTCTGATATTTGTCAATCTGCCCATCTGCACCCCACCGCTAGGCTTCCCATCGGCCTATCGCTGCTCTCCTGCACGCTGACGCCAAGACCCGGAAGCAGCGAGCAGACTGCTTTGTTTTGTTTTGGTAGTAGGAGTTGGGTAAGAGGTGGACAGGCCGGGAGAGAGGCGCTGATAAATGGGGAGAGCCATATCGGGGATGGAAGATGACGGACCGATAAACGACGCTTGTAAAATGCCGAGATTTATCAGCAGTTTAGAGGAAGGGAGTGTGAAGCTGTCCTGCTACCTGCCGACAGAAACTTCCTTCACGGACAGCAAAGTTGAGCGGTCGGGCAGAGATTTGAGCCGCCGTGTCACCAGGTCCACCTCGCGGTTATCTCTGGACGGAGGTGAGCGGGACCCCGGGGAGAGGAGCAGCGGGGAGGAAAGTGATGCGAGGGGCAATAACAACAACAACTGCAACGGTGGCGGAGGAGAGAGGAGGAGGGCGAGCGCTGTCGAGATTTTGAGG
The DNA here is from genome assembly GCF_036324505.1 of Eleginops maclovinus. Taxonomy (NCBI): domain Eukaryota; kingdom Metazoa; phylum Chordata; class Actinopteri; order Perciformes; family Eleginopidae; genus Eleginops; species Eleginops maclovinus. Next base: position 11,877,124 of record NC_086363.1, on the reverse strand, counting down.
AGGAATTTCGGGGTGTCAAAGTCTACCTCTCTGTGTCTAAATACGAGCAGTCGAATGCCGCGTGGTGCTGAACATGAACACACCGAGGGAACCGTTAATAACGACGTTTCCATCGGTAATGGAACGGAACGTGGCGAATGTAAAAAGTCGGAGCGAGAAACGGGCGAAGTGGGGACTAAAAACGAGCCCACCCTGCGCGAGTTGACCACTTCTTCTGTTCACGGAGTTGAATTTGTGAGCGTTACAGGTGAGCGTCATTATACATATGACAGTGACGGCAACACGGTCACTCTAGACGAGCCTTTTTACCCTAAAGAACACATCTACTGCACTGTTTACTGTATTGCTAGCGACAGCCAACGAAAAGACTCTGAAATCACAGACGATGTCACCACTGACGCAACAGAAATGGACTTTGAGGCAGTACAGGACGCGGGTTCGACTCCCGAACCGGTCTTGTACACATTGGAGGACCTGGTGGACCCTTTCGGGGACATGTCTCACCGGCTGTCCATGGAGCAGGACAGTGCAGAGACTGCAATGCAGAGTTGCCGGGTGTGCCTGGAAGATGAAACCATCGCACCCCTGCCCTGCTGCAGGAAGGCCGTGTGCGATGAGTGTCTGAAACTCTACGTCAGCTCCCAGGTTCGTATGAGGGAGGGAGTGTGAGGAAAAAGGGAATTGTTTAGTGCTGCAGGGTGTCACAGTGCTGAGTTTGAGCCTGTCCCAGAAACCAGGCAGTGCTGGGTCAGCCAACAGCTGGTGAAGCTGCAGCAACAACTAACACATAAAATATTCCCTGTCATACTCTTCACGTGTGATATTTTTCCTGGGGATGGCATTGAACAGTCTCACCCTATATGGTTTGAATGAATAGGCTGTCTATTGTAAATTAAGGACACCATTTAATGTAATAGTTACTAAAATGTCACAGGACAGCATCTGCAGGTATCCTCATTTTGTGATGACAACTGTTATCCTTTGAATTTGGGTCACTTCTGACACATTCTGCACTTAAATTGGGATTTGTTCCTTGTCTCAGGCTCACCTACTGAAAGGAGATTTCACCATCAGATACCTTTCTTGTGTTGTGTATTATAAATCCAATTATAATCCAACAACACACACGTCTTGGCTCATCTTCTACATTTTCCCCCCTCACTTCCCAAAATGCATTTTGCTGATGCCAGAACATTTTCCTGTATTGAGCAGCAGTGTGTTTTAGGTGGGGGAGCAGCAGCACCATAGCAAAGTCATTCTTTAACACAGCCAAAAAAAGGTCACAAAGGGGACACAACAATGGATTCTGCAGACACACAATATGGTTAGTAGGAGCTCCTGTTCATTGATTGTGGTGGCTACATTCACTCATAAATCAAGGAATTCAATAGTAGATTGATGCAAGATTAACTTCCTTAATATACTGTAGCTGCCTTCGAAGTAGAGACTCTGCAATGTAAGGCATATTGCCAATCGCTGCTCCTTAACAGAGCTAAAGTGTTTCAGGACGGATTTGTATTTAAGTGCCTTGATCGTGAGCTGGTACTCATTTTGCGAGTTGTGCAGAAGTTACAATCTTAGGTCCTTGGCTACTGTTCCTGCAATCTTCTTTAATTTGTTTCGATAAAACATGTTTATCAGTCTTGCCGACAGCAATTATCTTACTTTGAAAGCAAGACATGAACATTACTCACACAAACAGAGAGACAAGCAGACTCTCCGATAAGCACACTTGGACAAAGATAAGGGCCATGTAAACTATCCTGTGTAGGCGGATTTTTTGTTTCCGTCTATTGCAAAACAATTTCCAGCACTCATACTTGTTGTTTACTCTCAAACGCTACAGTAAGCATTATGTCGAGAGAAATGTGGTCAACTGACGATAGGACCCTAAGAGTAGGTCAGTGCCTTGCTCCTGGGCACTTACCTGCCTCCTGAAATGAACAGTGTTTTGCTTATTTTAAAAGTTAGATATAAAAATATAAAGTGAAGTCTATCTAGAGTTTAATATGCCTTAACATATAAGGTGTTTAGACTGACTAGGAAAATAGATCTCTACATTGCCCTATACCTAGATGACCTCCTTTCCCTCTTTACTGGCCAGTTCCAAATGTGTTTTATGAGTGAAACTTAAACTGAATGTTATATAATACTATTCATTTTATTTAATACATTTCAACACGGGACATGTCTTTTAAAGAATTCACACTGGTTTTATAAGTTAAAGGTTAATCTTTGATGATGGGTTTCAAATATAGGACACTAAAAAGAAGATCAATAATCGTACATTTCCATCTTAAATGCAGCCTGTGGTGTTCATGTGTTAAAACTGACTCAGGTTGATAAGCAGCTTACTGGTTTTATTGTAAAAATTTGCCTCGCATTAATGACCACATCTAATTGGCTGATTCCTTTCGGTCCCTGCCACAAATATGTGGATTTTTATTGTTTGATCAAATTCTAAATTCAATCCTGGGAACAATCTATGATATAGAATTATTTTGACTAGCGTGACAATTTACAATATTTAACGACATTTTTGCGTCATTTTTATCATTTAATTCAAACAAATGTTCAAATCATCAATACAATATTTATTCTGAATGCTGTTTTGTTGTTGTTATGTAATTAATTGTGCAGCCTTCATCTTTATCTGATTTAAGTACACCTCAGAACGGAAATGCTACAATGTCTGATCACTGCTGCACAGCCATAAAGACATACTGACACTACAACGTAATATTTTCAGCTGTAACTGAGCCTATAGTCATCCTGTCCTGGGAAACTCATTGTAAGCTTAATTGTTAATTTTGTTTATCACATTACGGCTTTATGTTTCACACCACACTCTGTGACACATGCATCTGGCAACAGTCCTAACCAGTCCAACCAGCCTGGCAGTGGTCATCACAGCGTCAGTGTTGTGGCAACAACACATCGGCTCTCATGCCCTTTAGAGGATGCATTTTCACAACTATATGACAGGGTTTTATTCTATGTATAGGTGCTGTAGGGGTTGTTGAGTGAGTTGAAATGCTGTCATTTTCTCACACACTTTCACAGACACACACACAGAGAAAATGCCTTATCATGTGTCAGTACAACTGGTCTCACCGTCTGTAACGGATTCAATATGTAAAAGAAAATAGGACATGAGGAAGAGAGTTAATAGACCCAGAGAAGAAGTGATGGCTTGGGAGGAAACAAAAAAAAGAGAACTAGAAGGTGAAAAGGAAGTACACTTACTGTATGCAAAGTCAGATTAGATCAAATCTGCAACACACACAGGTCTTGCTTTGGTTTTAATTTAACCCATGTGTCAACTTCGTGTCAGAAACGTGAGGCTCTTTCATAAAATAATTTTGTACGGGGTTAGGAAATAGTGCAATATCAATATGGGGACATTTTTTTGTGTTGAACTGTGTGTTGAATATATTTCCACACATTGGAATCGTTTCAGATGAGTAATTCTGTCTGAATTTGAATATTTGATGTTCCCTGTGGGATGATAAGGTTGGTTAGTGTTTGTATAACGTGTGTGTGTGTGTGTGTGTGTGTGTGTGTGTGTGTGTGTGTGTGTGTGTGTGTGTGTGTGTGTGTGTGTGTGTGTGTGTGTGTGTGTGTGTGTGTGTGTGTGTGTGTGTGTGTGTGTGTGTGTGTGTGTGTGTGCGTGCGTGTGTGCGTGCTTTCATACATACTACCTTCCACCCTCTCCACTGCCTCGTTCAGCCATTCACTCATCTAGCTTTTACTCCCTCTTTGCTTGGGTAAATTATTAACCGTTTCCATAATCCACCAAAAAAACATAGAACGATTCAAGTAGTTGAGCAGGTGATGATGTTGCGTAACATCTAACCTTTGTATTTTTACGTTCACACACTTATATTGTTTGCATTGTTGATATTATAGTAAACACGCCTGAATCCATTTGAATTAGTTTTTATTTTGTGATGTTTCCCAGGTGCGAGTTGCCAAATCTTACATCAGCTGTCCGATCCCAGAGTGCAGCGGCTACCTGGATGAGGAAGTGGTGATTTCCCATTTAGCCAATGAAGACGTGGCAAAATACCGTTACTTCCTGGAGCTGAGTCAGCTGGACTCGAGCACCAAACCCTGCCCCCAGTGCAGCGAGTTCACCTCGCTGAAGAACCACAACCACAGCCGCTCCGAGCACAAGTACAAGGTAAGAGAGTTCCGAAAGGTTATGGCTAAACTGATATTTAGGATTATTTTGTTTGTTGTGATCATGATCAGGATTAGTCATTGGTTTTAATGACAACATATTTAACTGCACTTTTGCATTTAAATTAACAAAGCGCTGCGTTCCCTTTCATGGCTACATTCCTGCTGATGTACAAATTCAGGTTTCACATTCTGCGACTGTAGGTTGCGCTCTTAGCAGCACGACGGCTCTCCAAAATAAAATATAGTCCAAAACATCTCTGTTCATTTAAAAAGTATGTATTTGATATAAAGCTGCTTTTTCTAAGGGCTTTAAGCACATTTTAATCACCATTATTACACGGCTAAGTTGAATACTCGACTCTGATTGGTCAATTCGGACTTTGCAGAGCTTATTAGTACTCAATAACACACCGCTGCTAAGCATAACTTCACCGTTGCTGAGGAAGAAAAGAGGTTAGATCATTGGATGTCAGAGAAATCACCAGGAGAAGACAGACAGGAAGTAAACACTAACAGTAACACACAATGGGATGCTCTGGCATTCTTTAAGGACTTGTAAGTTGAAAGGAAGCTGTGAACAGACTTGGACAGTTACAGAAAACCTAAACCTAAAATCATTTTCAATAATATTGGGGGTCAAGTTGTTTGTTTATTTAGTATGTGGACGTGTTATAAGCGGGATATGGTGCAGCATTCTGATCATGATCCCTCAACTTGGCGTCGCGCCCACGATCATCCTGTCAGGTGTTCTTTTTTCAATAGTGACTCCTCGCTGCACTGCGCTGACCCCTTACATATAGCACGCGATCACGCTCATTTAATTGTGGAAACCCCAAAACAGTGATTGCGTTTCAAAATGATTAATTGCGCAAACCTATGGCTAACTTTTCTGTTACACACGCATTGATGCTCTTTATTCTGTTCCTTCTGTAGATCCTGTGCAACAATTGCCAGTTCGTGTGGTGCTTTAAGTGCCACGCGCCATGGCACAACGGGGTCAAATGTCGCGAGTACAGGAAGGGAGACAAGCTGCTTCGAAACTGGGCGAGTGTCATAGAGCACGGACAGAGGAATGCCCAGAAGTGTCCACAGTGCAAGGTAAGGACGCAAGCTATTATGGTAGAGGCAGAATGCTGAACCCCATCATGTGAGCTGGGTGAAGGTTGGCTGATGGATGGTGGAAACAATGCAGAGGAAAAAAATCAATTAAGAGAAGCATAAGAGCACAGAGCGGATGATAGATGGGGGAAGCTGTAGAGAAGTAGATGGGTGCTCAGATTTAAAGTGCATGTGGAACAGCAGCACAGGGACAGTAAACATATTGGAAAACTAATAATGCCTCTGCTGCACGATCTGGTGCTCTCACTGGTTCACAGCGATAAAACAAGTCTAAGCAATATCTAATTTGACTGTCAGAAGATGACTCAAGCAGATTTATATTCAGCTAATTACCAGTTGGTGGGAACTTTGCTATGCTCACAGCAGCAACGCTTTCCATGTGTGTTCATCACACGGATCAAATGCCTGCACTGGGAGCATTGGAGGAGGATCCTGTTTGACGGTGACGCCTGGCAATTTGCTCTCCTGCTGTGCTTAGGTGGAAAAAGAGGCTGAGAGCAGCTGGACTTAATGCCCAGTTTATAGGAAAGGCAGCCAGATCCATTAAGTGTCCTGCTGCATACACAGTGCAGCTCAATAGAGGCTGGAGCAGATGCTTGTAGTTTGCTAATGAGTGCTGGGAAAGTGACTCCATTTATACTGAGCTGATCTTGAGTCTAGAAGGAGAGCATAGTGACATATTCAAATTGTAGCCCAGGTTAAAAGAGTATAATAACTCTTTTCAATATAATGTTGAATAAACACTCTTATCTTCTTGCCTCATCTACTTCTGCAGATCCACATTCAGCGCACAGAGGGGTGTGATCACATGACATGTACGCAGTGTAACACTAACTTCTGCTACCGCTGCGGGGAGCGCTACCGGCACCTAAGGTATCACAATCTTTTGCTTGTATTTATTTTTCGCTGACTGCCTTTTTCTACCTCTTTCTTAATCTGAATGAATCTTCATGTCTTCAGGTTTTTCGGGGACCACACATCCAACCTCAGCGTGTTTGGATGCAAGTACCGCTATCTACCTGACAGACCTCATCTGAGGCGACTAATTAGAGGGTCGGTCTGCGGTGAGTGTGTGTGTGTGTGTGTTGCTGTGGATCTGTACGTTCTTTACACAGTGATGAACTCATAAACCCCTGTTGGTTTGGTTTTTGTTTAGCGCTGTTTAACGGCGTGGCTCTAAAGGTAATGATGTTGGTCCAAGCTAAAATCTCGACAGCTACTTGAATGGTGTTGTTGACTTCTGTCAACACCCCACGCCTCGTCCTCATGTGTGCTCGGGCTTTTAGCTGCACTGCTCCCAGACTCTGGAACTCCCTCCTCCCCCCACCGCACACATCCGACAATCTGGCACAATCACCACATTCAAATCTCAACTAAAAACCCACCTGTTAAAAATGTATTGTCCAGTACTTCCATTTTTGACCAAATTCCTCTTGGATTACTGCCATTCCAATCAGCTGTACTTGTCTGGATTGCTTATTAGCACATTGACACCCAAGCAAGATTGCTAACCATATTAGCATTTAGCTTAAAGCACCTTTGTACAGCAACAAATATATGCTAGCATGTTCTGATTTTTTTCCACTATCACATTTAGTAGATTAATAATAGAGTAATTTGGCAATAAACTGATTTTACTTCCTGGTGTACCAACATTACTAAAATAGTTTTATTGTTGCCAAAACGTATTCTGTGTTGCCATGTTTCACTCAGCAGTCATAAGATAAAAACACAGCAATAGAAAAAGCCGTTTTATATATCTCATCATGCACTGGATGGATACAACCAATGTGTTGTTGCTGCCGGCAGAACTTATTTGTGACTTGAATGAACCCCTTGATAGCAGCACTTCCATAATTAACGCCATACTTGCAGAGGCCACTGAGGAAAGCCTTGTAATGAAGTGTGAAAAGCGTTATGTTGGTTCTAATTATCCGTACACAATTATCAAGTTTCTGCATCAGCAAGCCTTCAGGAAGCTGATAGATGTGTTTGGCTCGGCTCTCCATGACAGCTACAGCTAGTTATATCAGCGGGGGTGCTTGTTGAACTGGGAGCTAATTTGTCCCTTAACAAGAAGCACTTAGCAATTACAGCTCTCATCGCTGCCTTCATGACTGTTAGCGGCACAGATTCTGCATATAATAAGGGGCATCTTAGTCGAACTGAATTTCCCCTAAAGTCTGCTCAGCCAATTTCAAGCACCAGTGGCAGAACATCTTACATTTTTTGCTACATTCATGAACATTTTAACTGAATGTAACAAAACAACACATGGATTTTGAATCATGCAAGTTCTATTCCAATCTGAAAGGAACATGTATTCATTATGGATGCTGCTTTTTTTCTCTCTCTGTTCTCTGCAGGCACTAAGGTGCTGATAGCTCCCGTGGTCATTCTGCTTGTCGTGGTGCTCGGAGCTCTCGCACTGGTGATAGGTAACACAATCACACACATGAACACACATTAATCAGTGAGGAAGCTCCAGAGAGAAGAGTAAACGGATAGCAGCGAAATGGTTTGACTGTATTACTGATATTGTCTTCCTCACAGCAAATGAGGGCTGTGCCATATATTGTTTTAGCATCTGCAATGTTAAGCAAGTCATGCCACAACTTGATTTTGCCTTGATTCAGTGACTTCTCATTCGAGTCATTTCAAAAGTTTAATATCTTAAAATCAATATATATTTTTCATCGTTACAGTAAGTGCTCAATCGTGCCTGCCATACAAAAATGTCCCTTCAGCGTTTGGGGATATTAATTACACAAACATCAGTAGGACATTTTGAATTGACTTCAAAAATGTGTGATTGTAAATATGTTAGACGTGGCAGAGGTGCCTTTCATAACAAGCTTGAAGATTATAACATACTTTTTGGGGGGGAATAATGACACATTTTGAGAATAGAACAAATAAAATGTAGGTTTTATTGGAGTAGCACCGTTACAGAGCACTGGTGGGCAGAAGCTACATGCTAATCATGCTACACACAGTGCTAGCAAAGTAGCGGGTGGGCATGGCGAGCTCTAATGCCCCAGAGATGGATAAAAAAACTAAAGGGTGATCCATCCACACTCTAATGAAGATTTACAAATCTAATTTTTCCCATGACTAATCTAGAGGATAGCTCTTTTATCTCATTAAAGGGTTCATGGATATACAATTTGTTGCTAGCGATCGACATGCGAAGGGAACCGCTAATTGCAATTCATTGATTAATTAAGTAAAACAACCAAAGAAAACCGATTCAGGACCCACTACTGGCAATGCACAACTAAGAAAAATAGAGAGAAATAAGAGAAAATCCCATTAAAGTACGATTTGTTTGCAAAACAAACACAATATCAGTAGTATAAAAATATTTCCACTAAAAAAGGACGACGTTGACCTGAAAAATGCTACTTGGTCTTCCTTAACTTATATCAAAAAGTCAGTTTTTCCAATACACAGCAAGGCAAGAGCAACCTCTATGCAGAAAATCAACTTTATAATAACTCAGTTCACTCAGTTTGATGTCCTCCCGTAAGAGAAGTAACCATTATTTGTTTTAAAAAGCTAAAGCTTTTGATCCAGATTATCTCTCCCTGTGCTTTTACTTCCTGAAAACTAATTTCCTACTTATATCATCCCACTGCACTCTGCCAGCACTCTGTAGTATTGAACTGTTGATGCCTCAGCTGAACTGTAATTAGTGTTAATCTCTTTTCCGTGTCTGTGCATCTGACAGATGATCCTCTGCGGGGGAACATGTCGTGTTGGCAGATCCACATTTATTATCATCATTATTACAATCTCTTTTTCTCAGTTGAATTCATTTCACATATATGGCAAATCTGTAGGCTGTGTGCTGTAAGATGGAATAATCGAATAAAGTACAGATGATTCAAGACTTATACCACACATAAATGATTAATTAAGATTAATACAATTGGACGCAAGGGGTAGATTGCTCTAATTCAAAGTGCTCCTCTCTTCCTCGTTCCCTGTGTTGCAGGTTTGGTAGTCTTCCCCGTCTACTATGTGTGTAAGAGGAGGAAGAAGCAGCGCTCGCAGGGCTCGGGGCGGTGGATCTAACTGAAACCTGTACTTCATCTAGACCACACACACACACACACACACACACACACACACACACACACAGACACAGCTTGAAAGACAACACCCACATCTCCTCAGGGATGAACAAGCCAGCCTGAGTCATCGAAAAAAGTCTTGAGAGGAACATAAAAAATAAAAAAACCACAATGGCAGTGTGACCTTTTAAGGTGGAAGGAGGTACAGCGAGGCCTGGATTATCACACTTGGAAAATATGTGTCTCTCACTGGAACACTGCTGGAAAAGGAATGCAGGATATTTAAATTTTAAAAAAAGGCAGGTTAAGCTGACTCCTGGAGCAAACACCGTCTTGTGGTGTGCTCTTCACATGATGGAAGTGTTTGAATCCCCTCAATCCTCCACTGAATCTCACAGCTGTCACAGCGGACATAATATAGGAAGTTTTAGAAGAGAATGTGTGCAAGCTTTTTACCCTTCTGTTACACACAACTAACAACAGCTATCTTGAGGGAGAACAAATCAAAACAAACGTAATCAGTTTGTGTTTACACCCACACTTGGGAGAAGGTGCTCAAAAAGCAAGCATGGATACCCGGTTGGTCGGCCTGATATGAAGACGATGCTACAGTATGGATATTTTAAAGGTTTAAATGTTTCACAGCATTGGGTATAAAGTATGGACACTGACAGAAGATGATAGGAGGAGCTTGTAGCAGTGAAATGGGAGGAGCTAATAGCTTCTTTGGAAAAGGTTCTTCAGTTGAATGAAAATGGTTTTTGGACCTTGCCATGATGGAAAAACGAGTTCTCTTAGACGCAAAAAAGGCTGGACATTTGGGGTCTTTGACATCCACACACTAGAACTTGGAAGGATTGAAGAATGGTACTCAACGATTCTTTGGCTGAGATTGACTCCTAGTTTTAAAAACCATACCCACCATAATTCAACAAAAAGGGGTCATGTTTGCAGGGAATATCTAGCCTATTAACCCCCAAAGGAAATATTAGAAAGTTACATTTTGCTAAGCGTCTGTTGTTTCATGCTGTGGATCTAAATCAACTCCTCCTTTTTGCGGTCTTCCTCACTTTCCTTTTGTCTCTACCCCGGTTGGATAGCGGCTCACACAAGCTGCCTGCCAGTATCTGCATCATCAGAAAAAAAAAAACGCTGCTGTGCGGCAACTGTGCCAAAACAAAACGCTGAATGTGGCGGGACAGAAGGTCGACACTGTCCCTTTTGTTAACTTTCTTTGTTGTTATTTTTGAGGGGCTGCTTGTTGCGGAGGTTTTGGGCGGTGCTGCTGTCAGTGTGTGGTGGAGTCTGCATACAGAAATATAGGAGGATTGCAGGAAAGTAAGGAGGTTTTTAAAAAGTGGATATCATCATGTGCATTGAAGTGTGTGCTAGAATTATTTTATAGATCATCAGGTTTTTAAGAATTGATGCATAGAGGTTGGATTTGCTTCGGATTTTTGCTGTGATACTGTTCAGAGGATGTCTGTCTGTCTTAAGGGTTTGGATAGTGACATATTGGCTTTTAACATGCACATACTTAACTCATTCACACACACAGTGCTGCCAGGAAACAGGAGATTTTCAAGAGCTTTATAGGTCGTCACCTGGCTGCAGCCTGCTTGCTGTTCTTCACTTATCCCTCTTTCCTTTCCTGCCCAAAAAAAAAGAAATGACCCAAATCCGCAACTTTTTGTGTCATGCCAACTCTTCATAAAGCATTGTTTTTTTCTTTAGATGCTCCATTTCAAACTAATTGAGATGTTTAAGAAAACGCAGCGAGGAAGCACAATATATCGGCACATAGAAGATGCTAGAAAAGGATAAGGATTGATAGTTATAAAATAAATTATGCAAAACGTACTCACATGCGAGATCAATGCATTTTTAAATCTGCCATGGTTAGCAGTGGAAGATTTCAAGAGTGTTGCAGCACATTTCGTCACTGAATCTTTACTCACACCAGGATTCAAGGCCTGAACGAAAAGCAGGGTTGATGTTCGTGCATGTCTCTTGTCTTTATCCCAGTGATCTGACACCTTTTCTGTCTAGTACAGTCAAACTGTACATACAATATGTTATAACACAGTGATTTTAGGAGATCCTGGGATTAAATCAGCTCTCAGGGAGTTTGTTTTATGTTCACTGTACCCAGAGCCATCCATCCACTTGAGCTGTGCCGCAGATATCGCTGAGTGGCACCGTATAGTTGAGTCGTTCCCCAAACCATGTTTTCCCAGAGCCGTTTTAGAACCTTATTTAATTCCAGGAAGTAATAACACTGTAGTGAAAAAAAGAGATCCACATTTCTGTCATTTTTTTCCCAGCGTGACTCAGTTGTTTTTGTGAACTCTGCTTGGGGGTCAGGTGACTAAAAATAGAACAAGATAATATGAATTAGTAACACAGCACGGGGAAGCGAACCGTGTAAGCCATGTGCAAAAAAAACATGGAACTTATCTTCTTAACTATTGTTCACTACTTCATGCATATGTGTTTATCTTACTGCTTGGCTAGTTCTACACTGACAGGTTGACTTTTTTTGTTTGTGTGAATGAAATATGAGTGACAGGGTTTGGGCAGATGTTTTATTTATTTTACTATTACCACAGCGTTTAAGCACAAACTGTTGCCCTGAAGTTTTACATTGTACCAGCAACATCATCAAATTACATCTTGGATAATTGATTTATAATTATATAGTTCAGTGAAAACATTTTTGTCAAATAACTTCTTAGGAGCTTCAGTTTAACTGTTTATCTGGCTTAGTTTTGCTCACTGGCATACATTCATTTCAAATATGACTAGGTATGTCACGAGAACCAATAACATTTTTCAGGGAAAACTTTAATAAAGACATTTTTCCCAGCAGTATGAAATAGATATTATATTTGTTATTAGATTTAGGGGTAGTTATGACATCTTTAGGGGTAATGATGACCCGTTCAGCTTCTTAACATAACGTACAGAGGATATATTATTTTATTTATAATTATTTTATTGTGGTATGTAATCGGTAACGTGGCGTTTCACTTGTATTAACCTTATTACATTTCTGGTATCGTGACATCCCTATTCTTACCTGGTTACAGCTTCAGGACAAATATATGTTGACGCCTTGGTCACCCCCTTTTACCAGATTTATTTGACTTTGATCAGTAGAAACGTGTGATGAGTCTGCTCATGTGGAATTGCCATCATTGCTTTGTTTTGTTTTTGTACGCTTGCATAATACTGACTAGAATTTTTAAGTATTGAGCAACCGTTTTGGGTAATGCTGAACCTGCAAAAAAAAGTTGCTCAATAACAAATCATTCGTTGACATGAGCATTATTGAAGCCAATGATTGTTTTTCTTTGCTGGGGTATATTGGCTGGCTGATTCCCCCTGGCCTTTATGTTTGTGTTACAATCCCCTTCATATTGGCATAAATACGCAATAGTGCCTTCACAGCCATTATTGATCAGGGTGTGCCAACCTGTGTTTCAGTGACTCCAAAGATTACGAATAGGGGTAAAATCTATCAAACCCTCATTAAGGTTTGTGTTGTAACAGTTAAAGGAAAGCAAATGTTTTAAATTATTGACCTTTAATGTATGAGAAACCACTGTAAATGATATATGTAAGGACCCCAAGGTACAGGGAAATGTGGCGTGCAATCAGATTAAGAATGTTTTTGAAATAGTTTAAGATTAAACCAAACTTCTTAATGTTACAGGCAACCACATTACAGGTTGTCAGCTGTATCCCAAATGCTATTATAGTTTTGCACATGTTCAACTGTCACTTTATCTTGGCTCATATGAACCTCCCCCTTCTTACTATGTAGGTTAAAAAGACATGTCATGAGGCAGCAAAAATGATCCGTAAAGGAAGTGGTTATATGAAAATGCTGTGTCATTTTAGTGATAGGTTGATTTTAACTCAGGAGGCCTGTGAATATTGGTTTAAATGGTGTGTCATCAGTAACATTAGGATGCATTTTCACAAACAATACATGCCAACATTGTATGTCTACACACTGCTTTGTTTTGAGTGTATTTCTATTCAAAGAAACATCTTAAACTTGATTACTGTGCTCCTTGTTTGCACTTTCTTCCACCTGCTGCCACCGTTAAAGACTTCTGCTGATATTATTACACACTTAACCAGGCACACAAAATGTTTTCTTCTAATGATCTGATGAAGAATAAACTGGGTCAAATGCCAAAATGGTCTGTTTTGATTGTTTTATTTGATATTGAAACATTTGTTTTTCACAATGATTTATGTAATTTTTTATGAGTCACAGCCAGTCTCCATTATTGTCTGTTTGGGAATCAGTGACATCGTCCTCTCCTGTTGTGACTACAGTTAAATGTCAGCAGGGGTCACAAGTGCACTGCAGGATTCAAAATGTTTTGAATAAGCAATGCAGATACAAAAAAGATGCATTGTCAGGGTACGAAATAATATAACATTATACATAAACTTACTTGAAAGGTTTACTAGTAAATACAATAATATATTTATTGATAAATTAACTTAAATAACAAAAATGTTCATGCAAATCAAAGCTGCATTCAGCAAAACAAAGAAAGATATTTTCTGAGATACATTACGTTATTTTATTTTGTGCTACTTTATAATTTGTACTTAGATTACACAGTAACTTTTCTCTGCTGCACTTAAATTAAACTGACTCTCACTTTTGAAGAGTATTAACTTTTGTTTTAACACGTTTTTATAGCATCATTATTTGCTTCAAGATTTTTATTTTATTTATTTCTACACTGTTAAGTTTTCAGTTATAGTTATTTTACTTAATTAAATGATGTTCCTCCATCCCTGACAAACCCATCATTATTCATTCATTATTTTTTCTAAATTGATTATACAGTATGTTTTTGTGTCCACTGTGCTCATTTCCCCAACAGGAAATATGTCCGGTAAGTGAATTAAAGAAGCGCGAGGCCATTGGCTCGAGCTCTTTGATCCGCCGCCCAGCGCGTGACATCCAAGGAAGCTCCAGTAAACACTATTGACCTGACGGCGGCTGCTGCGCGTGCTGCCTTGTCTTGTCTCGGGAGGATATTCTGCGGAGTGGACCTGGCTGTCTGATGGAGACCAGACAACAAGGTGAGTGTGTGACGCGCCATGTTTCAGTCTGCTCTTTATTCCCAGACGAAACTTAAAAACAATCGCTGCGTTTCTTGGTTGTTTGCTGTTGATCTGATAATGAGGCTGCGCTCTCTGCACACGCCACTATGGAGGTTTAAAGGAGCGGAATTCTTAAATAAAATATCGGACTAATCTAAAGAAATGTCGCGCGACACTTTTGGGGCCATTATGTATGCGCATGCACTTTTAAATAAGCATATAATGCCTTATAAACTGGCATGTAGCGTTTCTAGTTCAGTTTCAATGTTGATTTCACAAACGTGCCATTCATATGCTGCTTTCAGGGTCAGCTCTTTCTGAAGGGCTGGTTAAGGAAGGAAATATCACAAGTACAGTTGGCCAGTGTGCTGTAGGTCTGTGGTACTGTTTATTTAAGACTTCATGGAAACTCTAGAGTCTAGACCAAAGTAAGTCTTGCAGCTGGATACTGTTTCCTGTGTCAGGGGCTTTCTGGTTCTCTAATGCACACATTTAGTGTCCTTTACTAGACACCTGCATCTTTGCTTGCTTTGAACCATGCAAATCTATGGTAAAGGGTGTTTATAGTAATACTTTTTTTGAAGGACATGTAACCTCTTTATGATATTGGAGTTTATTATAGGCCCACAATTGTGACATAAATATAGAGGGTGGTATTTGTGCTGTTGTACTGCTGGATGTAAAAGGCGTTGTTGCGAATTGTTATGATATCTGCACAGGAATAATTTCCATACTCCTTATATACATTCAAATTCAGCCTCCTATGCAAATGTTTGAAACAAGTGGTAGCTTCACTTTTTTCGAGGCATGTTGCTGTTTTACTGTGGAATGGGATTTTCAATCTTAAAGACATAAGTATTCAAGTAGGGCAATGACTCCCACGTCCGTGAGGTGGGATAAAGGTAGTGTTTGCTTTTGCAGGTAGTTTATTGCATTACTTTGCATAGCAGGTATAATTGTGTTGCTACCTGGATGTTGGCAGGGTATTGTGTGCAGAGTTGGAGGCTGGAGTTGACAAAAAACGTTTCCATGAAACTTTAAGAACATAATGATTTCCATCTATAAGGGAATTATAGACTGTAAAAATATCCCAGATGTTTATAATCCACTTTTTTTAAAGGAGTATTTACAGTTTAAGGTCTTGAATATGTATGGAAACATAGGTTTATATATATGTACAGTATTGTTGCTGTTTGGCCAAACTGCAACTTGGCCTCCAGTTTAGCATCAATTGATTTTGCAGCCATATGACCATCCCCAGGCCTTTGATTTAGCATAGCCACATGACCAGGGGGCCAAATGAGAGTCTTGTGACCAGAGGTATTTAGCCCCAGACAAAAAGAAAGGGGGGGAGAGTAGCTAAGAGAGCAAAGAAGGGGAGTGTAAAAATGTATATCCAAGGTTTTTAATCAGTTAAGCCAGACTGTGCTATTTGAGCTATTGTAGAAAAGGGATCATCACCTGATTCGACCTGCTAAAATAATGCTTATTCATCAGTATTGTTTTACTAAATGTGGCCCGACTGAAATTAATTTCAAAGATCATATTTCTTTCACCTTTCCAGCAGTCATGTTTGTGTATTGTTCTGAAATCTGTGACCTTTTCTTCCCTGAAAGCGTGTTTTAGCATGAATGCAGAAGTTAAAAAGAAGGAAATCATTGTTGCACTGACGCTGGTCTGCTTCCTCCTGCAGTACTGGGGGATGTGTAATGAGATTTCATCATAAACCAGAGAACATGCCAGATAACATCGGATATTCCTGCTTAATTGTTCCGAATGATCTCATTGGCATCTCTGTGGTACAGATTTCTCCCTGGCTTGTTTTTTTTTTTTTTATTAGCAGGAATCTGTTAAATCTTGTTCTAACAGCTACAAGATCTGTGCCACTAAGGGTCAAACGTCAGACTTCCTGTTCCTGAGCAAATGCAGAGTCAGTTAAGTAACGAAACAGACCTCTCTGTTATCAAGTTACTGACAGGGCTGGGATGGACACCGGAGAAACACCAAACCCCTCAAGATGGGTGCTGTGTGTGTGTGTGTGTGTGTGTGTGTGTGTGTGTGTGTGTGTGTTTGTGCATGTGTGTTTAACCCGTTGTCTTGTCTCCTCTCGCCCTGCTGCCTTGCTCTGCGGCAGAGTTGTACTCTGATGTTCTGAATGGAGCAGTGGTGGACTGGGGCAGCATGGGTCCTGGAGAGGAATGGGTTAACTCGGCCTCACAGGAGGGAGAGCAGGGTAAGAATCAACTCTCCAAAGATAGAAAAACAAAAGGTAAATCCACACTGAATCACAGGGTGCTAAATAGAGTGATAATGTCCTGTTGTGGGGTGACCCTGAAGTTAGCATCGCCAGGTTTCCCTCGTCCAAAGCCAATGGGATTTTGCCATTGAAATTTTGCAGAAAAAAGGATCTGTGGCAAACATGATTATGATTGTACAATAGTTGAAGCGTAAATGCAATATTCAGAAGTAAAAAGCTAACGTCAGGCTACAAAGGAACTACATCACGGTCACATGACTTCACGTCACCAACCCTTTGTGTCAGCATGATGACATGATGGTCACTTGTCACTGTTTTTATGATGCTTAGAAACTTTAGACATTCACACGTGGGGTATTTACTGATATATTTTATGTTGTAGAACAAAACAACCTTGTTTTAACCACAGATATGAATTCCTCAAACCAAAACTCATTCAAAAAATATCGAATTTGAGACGAGGGAAGCTGGAAGTACTAAAATGCTATCACATCTTCCTGGGTTAGGACTCATTCCTGCACCACTATAATGCTGCTGCACACAGAGCACAGCACCGTGACATCACTGACTGGGTGTCTTGGAGAAAACTGCATAGCGTCCTTTAATACGGCATCAATAGATTCCTGATGTGATTTGGTGTGGATTCAACTGAAACTATTCTGGAGAGTGAGAGAGTGTGGTCCTTAAGTATTAGAATATTATAACATATTTTCATAACTTAGAGGAAAAGTAGTTTATGCTAGCCAGAGGTTGTTAATAAATTAAGATGAATTGAACCTTCTCGAGTGACTTAACACATGGTTTAAATTAATTGGACTTACTGTGAAGCAGGGCTATTATTTAATAGAGCCCAAGGAGGCAGATTGAAAACAGAATAGAGGGGTATCTGAATGTACAAAAATCAGTTTGTATCTGTAGGCACTAAAGGATTATTCTTCCCAGCAACAAATGATTAATTCATGACTTTAACCAGAAGCTGAGACTTCCCTTTCAATGACACTTCCTGTTTTTTTGGGGGGGGGTTTTTGTCAGTTAAGCTAAAACATTGCTAAAAGAGGACTTTTCAGTTAGAAAATGAGATGAATAAAGCACTTTAGGTTGAATCTAAGATACTCTTTCTAACTGTAACTTTGCTCAGGTTTGAATCAGGGCATGTTTAACCTCTCTGGTGAGGAATCGGTTAAAAGGAGGTCGTATGATGACGACCTGGCTCCATTGGCTCAAAACGGTGAAAACCCGACAGAATGGGGTAGTACTTCACCGTCAGGGAACGATCAGTGGGGTCAGACATCAGCCTCCCACTCTGACAACTGGGTCATGTCCTCCTCTTGGGGTATGCAACTGGACAGCACAGGTGAAGAGGGATGTAGATTAGAGCCCATAGAGTTAGAAAATGTTTTGCCTCTCTAGTTGAACATTTACTTCTCCACATACCTGACCTCTGTGGGAACCTGTAGAGCTATAGCTGCCACTGAAGACACAGAGTCTTCTGAGCTTCATTTGGTCATATGGCGGCTTGTTTTTATTGGCAAATTCAGGTAGACTTTTCATCATTTTTAACCACTCTTAGGTCAACCAAGAACTTAAAAAAGGATTTAGTGTGGATCAGGCTTTAATCTGTTATGTTGGGCCTTATTGAACAAAAAGCACAGAATACATCCTAATTAAACTACACAAATAAAAATGCAAAAGCCTTATAATGTAAGCAAAAGCCCTTATTTTTGGAGTCTGGTTAACATTTCCTGATAGGGCTGGCCTCAGTTAATATTGTTGATATTTGGGCACGTTTAGAAGCAATGCAGTTGTCAAATATGGTGAAGAATAATCAATATACTTACAATCACAAGATACTGAATAATCCCCTTGTGCCACGGTTGCCTCCCTGTGAAACCTGACCGTAACATTCTCATTGATCCACCCCCCAGTTTAGTAGAGGCTCAGGGTCAGAGCTTACTTTGTATCTAACCGATTTCATGCAGTGAACCATGACTGGGATCATTAACTTCTTTCAGCATTTTTCACATTCCTGACAATTGGCAATGCCGTGGCAATGTATCACGGTATCTTACAAATGACAGGGGGGATCTCTTAAAACCAACATTTCATATTATTGTGGTTTTATTTTAATGTGACCATAATCTTTCCTTAACCTGTTTGTACTGTAACATGTTTTCTAGATTAAAAGGTTCCTGCACCATCCATTGATGTAAAAGTGGCTTACACACTTTGCCTTTGTTGCCTGTCAGACCCTTGATAGGCGCTCTAACACACAGACACACTGCATTGGATTCTAATAGCCAAATAACTTAATGTAAAGTGCAATTTTATTTAGTGTTTTCGGAATTTCCTATACATTTAGTAACAATTTACTGGCTAAAAAGAAACCTGCCTTAGCTACAAGAAAACCTGCGTTAGCCAAATGAATACTACGTTAGCTACAACAAAACCAACGCTAGCCAGAAGAATACTACGTTAGCTACAACAAAACCAACGTGAGTCAAAGGAATACTGCGTAAGCTACAACAAAACCAACGCTAGTTAAAGGAATACTGCGTAAGCTACAACAAAGCCAACGCTAGTTAAAGGAATACTGCGTAAGCTACAACAAAACCAGCGCTAGTCAAAGGAATACTGCTTAGCTACAACAAAACCAGCGCTAGTCAAAGGAATACTGCATTAGCTACTACAAAACCAGTGCTAGTCAAAGGAATACTGCTTTAGCTACTACAAAACCAGTGCTAGTCAAAGGAATACTGCGTTATCTACAGACAACTTGTGTTAGCTAAACATACCTTAAAGGAAACCTGCCTCCCTTAAAGAAAATCTGTCTTGATTTTTTTGTGTTTTTGTTAAGTGAACTAATAAAAGAGTTAATGTTTACTTGTCAATTGTCTTCCTCCTATAATACTGAATTTAGACTGGTAGAAAGTATTCAAAGGTCTTCTCATGTGTGTTTGAATATTAAAAACAACATGTGAGTGATCTGAGTTCTCCATGCACTTTAGTAGACATGAGAAGCTTCCATTTCCATCTAGCCACAGAGGGGTTAAAAATGTTGTTGTCCTGACGCTGTGATACAGAAATAGCCCCATACTATAGAAAGACCTTGTACTGGTGTGTAGTGCTGCAATCTGTGTGTGTTCATGTGTGTACTGCTTGTAGTGCTGAGTGCCTTTTAAAGAAAACTGTCACCAAAATGTTGTTATAGTGAGTGGACAAAGGTAGTTTTTTTTGTACCAGTCTACACTAACCTCACACTGTCCTTACCTGTCATATAATGCTGCCTCGTCAAGAGAGAGGACACCTCACAGCAGGTACAGTTATCCTTCTGTAAACATTTCCACTACAAACACAGGTGACATCACAAGTACCTTGTTCTGTTTGCATCTCTTGGGTTGTGTGTACAGTGCTATCCTGCTGTTGCCTGGTGCTGTGTGGTACCTGGATTCCACAAATATCCTGCAAAATTACAAGGCTGATCACACAGGAACGGTGTTAACGTGAAAAGGCCTCACACTTTGCCTTCAATCGCTAATGGCAGAATATATAGTCATGAAGAACGAAATTCAATTTTTTCCCGCTACGTCATATGTAAGAGTGAGCTGATGCAGCTTAACTGAAAGTGTGACTCGGCTTCCTTCCTCCAGGTGAAAGTTGCAAACAGAGACATTTTTTTCATTTTTACATTTTTCTTGGAAGTGTATGTTGTGGTTTAGTTTAGCATTATCAGTGTGTGTGGGTAACCGTTTCTTGAGACTGCATGAACAATAATAATAATAATTATATTTAGAGGATATTACAACTAAACCAATGGAAATTCCAGAAAATAATGAAAATAATGTTCAAAGGGACAGAGGTACTATTAGCAGGGCAGAATTGTATTATAATGCTTATTAGTTTAACCCATAAAGCAAAAGGGTAATTTATTCGCAGGACTTCAGGAGCCCATAATTGCTGTTGGGAATATCGTGTGAATACTGCTTGAGCAGATTGGTTTTCATCCCATGGTTTTATTAGAGTCATTGTAATGGGCAAAGGCAAGACATGCTTTTTAAAATGTTGTTTCAACTCAAATCCAAGATTGCAACTTTTAAAGTCAATCTGTCCCCACTGCATCAACAGCATTTTGTTTGTTTGTGTGTGTGTCGCAGTCTGTAGTTTCCCACAGCAAAATAATCCACAAGAGTTAATCCAGATTAGAGCTCTGCAGCCTGCCGCCACAGATTACATAACTGTCAGACACACGCATTCAGACATGGAGACAGACAGACAGAAAGAAAGACAGAAGGACATTTAGACATTTAATATATTACATTACATATCACAGCTACTTATTAAGAGCATCTGTACAAGAACATGCCAATATTCTTGACAACATCCCTGCATCTGATTCCAGGAGCAGATGCATATTTATGCTATAAATTATACGGAATATTTCCAAAACACTGGAGAAATATAGGATGTTCTGTGTTTTTACTTGGGGTTAAGTGCAATCTGTTCAGAAGGTGAACTGGTGAAAGTTTTAAATAAAATAATTACTTTCAGTCATAGATATTCCTGCCTTCTGTCTTTTCCAGTTTGTGTTTCTTTCACTATTTTACAGAGGTTTTAATGTATCTCTCAAAACTTGTGTATTTTATTCAGGGTTTTTGGACTCCGAGCCATTGAGAGAGGCTGACGAAGACATGGCCTCCGAAATCAACCTGAACAACTCCTTCTTAACTGAGGAGGAGAGAGAGGAGATCCAGCAACAGCTAGTTAAAGTATGCTCACACTTGTCCATTCTCAAGCACACACTGAAGAACTGTTGATAGTATATAAAGAAGGCAAAGAGATGCTTATCTGTTAAGTGACTCTTTGTCTGTTTGTGTTTCCAGCTGGAGGAGGAGATCAGTACGTTGCGGCAGGTTTTGTCTTCCAAAGAGAAGCAGCACGCAGAGCTCAAACAGAAACTTGGCATAGGTTCTCTGAGCGAGCTCAGGAACAACTTCAGTAAAGGATGGCACGACATGCAGACGTCCACAGCGTGAGTTAATGTGTGTGTACGACTTCTGGAAGAGGTAGCGTTAGCAGGTTTTGATTTGAAGTGAAGGGGAGATCTGTGTTTGTGTCTGCAGCACCTAAAATAATGGCTTCTCCGTTTACTGTCAACATAGATTATATTTAAAAGACAAACACACACAAAGAGCAGGGAGTTCTGTTTTTGAACAGCCAATGAAATCTTACTTCTAAATCTGTTATTAATGCAGATATCACAAACCCAATTAAAAAGACATAAACCTCTGCTCCTAGCTACAGTGTTTTTGTTGCACTCATTGTAACAGACATCATAAACCAGATTAAAATCTCATCAAATGGCCACACACTGCTAAAGGCTAACCATTAGCTGAACACGTCATGACTTTTTTAACTGTTTAGTCGGACATATCCATCTACTACCCTCCTCAGACCATCCGCTATGAGCTCATGCAGCAAGAGACAGAACAGAGCAAGGGGATATTCTCCAGAGGCCTCGCTTCTTATTCAGTTACATTTCAACCTGAAGATCACTTTACACACGGTCGCCGTCCTCATCTATAATGGACCAGTGTGGCCGCAGGAGTGTAAGATGCTAGAGAAACTGGGTCCAAGATGAATATGTTAATGAATAGGTCAACACACCACCAGAACTTTGAAAAAGACATGAAAGCTCAATTATATATAGACACCTGATAGGAAATAGGAATTGAAATGGGTTGTAAGTTTGAAAAAGGGTTGAGGGCCACCCTGTTTAAAATGGAACCACTCGATGATATACATTTGGTGATAATTAAGAAGATTTTAAAACAATTTATGTGGGTTTTATTGCCTGTGATTAAGATGGTAATAATGATCTAAATAGTCTTAATCTGCCTCTGGAAAAGGTCAGTGCATGCATGTGTGAAGAGAAGAGTTATGATATATTCTGTATGCATGTTTGAATTTTTTCAGCTATAAGAAGACCTCAGAGACGCTGTCCACAGCCGGACTGAAAACCACAGCCGCCTTCAGCACGCTGGGCAGCGCCATCACCAGGAAGTTTGGGGACATGAGGTAAACAGTGGTGTTTAATATATACACAAGATCGTCCCTCAAATACTGATGACACAAACCTCTTTAACTTTCACTTTGCCTACCTTAATTTCTCATGTTTATATACATTTTATTTTCTCTTTTATTAAACGTTTAACTTGTTTGTATAAATATCTCTATTTATTTGATATTTGTATTGCACATCTTATATTTATATTAATATTACTATTTCATAAATATAATATTTATGTATATGATATATTTGAGTGCATTTATAAGTTGTTTTATTTTTTTTCTCCTTTTATATAAATATCTTTATTTTTTATTTATTTATATTATTTTCTCTTTTTGTTGCACATTCTGGTTTTAACTTATATATATACACATATGTTTATATACATTTAAATATTCTACATTTAAGTAGATAAATACTAGATATTTAAGTGCCTTTTCCTACCTTATATCATCCATGTAATTCTAAAATGGAGCAACCTTCACTAAACCCACTCTCCTCTGGGATAAATTAAGTATTCTGTTTTTCTCTGAAGTTGGTCATTTTTTGATAGTTGCTGTTAGCTTACTCATCGTCTCACTCGGTCAGACAATGTGTCTTTTGTAGCAAAAAACATGTTTTACTCCAACATTTCTATATCCAAACCCATCATAACCCGGCCTCAAATTCACCAATAACTCATTTCTACTTTTATAAAATTCACAGACACTTTTTATTTGTGCTATCCATCCCTTTCTCTCTGAGATTTTTGACTCTTTGCTCTAACCAGCTCAGGGAGAATTGAGATTATGTAAACCCTCAGTAAGCTGCTTTCTGTAGAGCTGAAGGGCCGGAGGCAGAGTCTGTCCTCCTCCTCCTCCTACTCCTCACTCTCCCTCTCTTCTTCTGTCTCTCCTGTCAGAGACACTGAGAGTCAACACAAGTGTGTGAGCCAGCCTGAATTGTCCTGTGTGAAATAAATGGAGCATGTGTGTATGGTGAAGAGAGAAGCTTGAGGATGTGGTTCTGTTGCTCCTTATCATCACTCGGGACATTTGTAGCTTTTCATTGTGTGTCATCATTGGAGACTCAAGGCAGATTGCCAAAAATTCAAGCATGTATGTTAATTATAAATTGACATGATAAGAAAGTCGTCAATTTAGTTATCAACAAAATATCAATTTGTGGGCAAGTTTATCTGTTCCTTTTCTTTTGACACTAACGAAACTTTTTATGGGACTCAGTGAGCGCAAAAGACGTACATCTTGAACTTTGAAATGTTTGCATTGTTTAGTAGCATCTGTGTCCACTCATGTGCTGTGTTTGTTTTTGGGACTAAAACAGAAAGGTACAATCAATTATCTTGTTATCCAGCCTGGATTGGTCAGACGTTCGTTTCCTCTGAGGTACGTCCCCTGAGGTAATAATCATGTGCTAGTTTTTGCTGTAATATTGCATTTTGGAATTACTCTTTGGATGTCATTGTCTTATCAAATTCGATGCCTTCAACTGTTCAAACTTCTGCAATGGTACAGCAAATCAGCTGTACGAATATACTGTCAGCGTTATAAATATGTTCATCAAAAGTCAGATTGCCACTCTTAGAATCTAACAGAGGGCAATCTAAAGTTTAGATAGTGTTATCGGCCTACACTAGTTAATTATGTCACTTTTCGCTTAACGACACTATTATCTTACTCCTCTTTCTGTGTGTGTGTGATTCTCACGTATATTTTGATTGATAAAACAAACTCCAATCTGATATAGATTTGTCTTAAGAGTGTGTAGCGAGCTTAGTTTGCATGTGTGTGTTACGATGATACTTATATACATTAGTAACCATCTCTGTAAGTTTAGGATAATATGCTGTGTGACAACCAGTCCCCAAAGTTGATTTCACTCCCTCTTTAGTGATAATAACTAAAGTCACTAAAGTGAAAGTGTGCAGAAGGCCTGTCAAGTACTGAAAAAAATGTTCTCTTCCCCCATGCTCAGGTCCAACTTATTGGTAATCACCAGCTGATTTGTCCATTATTGCTCTCACTCTTAATCATGATTGAGTGCGTAGCACGCGTAACAGATGGTCAGCAGCGTCTGCCGATCAAATTGTGTGTGAGAATCACCTAACGATTTCAGTTCTTCCCATGATAAGCCAGCACCGGCTCAATGCAATCGTGTGAACTAGTTGTCACTAACTTCAATTCTTCACCAAGTGTCAAACAAGCCAGAACATGACTATGGCTATTAAAATGAGAATGATGCAGTCCTTTCATAATACACCATAGATAATTGTTTGTCTGTTCCAGCGTTAAACACAGAGGTTTAATCAAACAATAGTAAAAGTCATATAAGCAATGAATATAATTAGAGGTTATCAAAACTCTCAATTATGTTAACATAGAAAAATCAAAATTTTTTTCCTTGTGTGATTAGTTTCAGTTAAAAGCATGCTGGAAAGTATGAGAAGAGGCCTGAGCTGGACACAACAGATCAACAACAGACTGGACCACCTAAAGAAAAGCAGGCGAGGCTCACACAATTTCAGAGCAACATTTCACAATCCAAGGTTAACTCACTTATGTTAACCTTCATCGTGGATGATGTCCAGTCCTTTAGCATACTGGAAGAACCAGCATTTAAAGGACTTATTGAGGGATTAAGTGGGGGGAAAACTGTGATGACCAGAAAGACACTGATGGCTAAACTTCAAAGTGAATACATGAACATGAAAGACAAACTTAAAACAAAATTACAACAAGTGCAGTCAGTCTGCACAACTGCTGATATATGGACAGCTTCTAATAGGAGCTTTTTTGGGATGACATGCCATTGGATCGAGGAAGGTGAGCTGGACAGGAAATCTGCAGCTCTTGCCTGTGTCAGAATGAAAGGCAGACACACATTTGATGTCATTGCTGCAAAGATAAATGAAATCCACACCACATACAACATCGAACATAAAGTAGCAGCAACAGTGACAGACAACGGAAGCAATTTCGTTAAAGCCTTCAAAGAATTTTCTGCAAATGATGATGATGATAAAGAAGAAGAAGAAGTCACTTTTGAAGATGTTAACACCATTCTGTCAGAGGAAACCGATGAGCATGTACACCTTTTTCTTCCGCCGCATCAAAGGTGTGCTTCGCACACACTTAACCTAATCGCAACAAAGGATCTCACAACTGCTTTGAAACAGGGGTCAACACGTAGAGTCTACAACAGTGCAATGGCCAAATGCTCTGCATTATGGAATAAGACCCACAGGTCATCACTGGCTGCTGAAGCAGTTGAAGAGATAGGCAAGATGAAATTCATTGTTCCATGTGTCACACGCTGGAACTCCGAATATAATGCAGTGCAAAAAGTTGTGTCTTTCAGTGAGGTACAGCTAGGGGAAATTTGTGACCGCCTGGAGGTTACCAGGTTATTGCCCCATGAGATTGCCTTCTTGAAAGAATATGCAGAGGTCCTGAGGCCTCTCTCTTTCGCCCTTGACCTTCTGCAAGGAGAACATAAATGTTTCTTTGGACTGCTGATACCCACACTTCTTACTCTGAAGAAGAAGCTACATGAACAGAGAATTTCAACACGCTTTTTCAATGCTGCCATTCACACCATCCTGGCAGCAATCGACAAACGCTTTGCACAGACATTCACCAATCAGGATGCAAAAATTGCAACAGCAACAATGCCACAGTTCCGTTTGTGGTGGCTGGCAGAACCTGAGAGAGAGGATGTGCGCCAGCTGTTGGTATCAGAGGCAAGCCGCCTAGATCCAAATGAAATTCCTGAGGCGAACGAAAGTGGGAATTCTGCGCAGTCAGATGAGGATTTCTTCAGTTATGGACCAGAACATCCCAGTGTCAGAAGTGGTGTTGCTGACGAGGTCAGAAAGTTTCTAGAAGGAACAAGCAAGAGCCTTGACTGCCTTAATGAGTTTCCAAAGGTGAAGAGGCTGTTTCTGAAATATAACACCATCTTACCCTCGAGTGCACCTGTGGAGCGGCTCTTCAGCCATGGCGGCAACATCCTTACACCCCAGAGGAACCGCTTGACAGATGAACATTTTGAACAAGTGCTACTGATGAGATACAATAGGAAACTTGTTTCTGTGGCCTTTGATTAATGAGCAGATGTTTTTTTTCTCTCTCTTCCATCTATTCTGTGTGTGAGAGGTAAGGGATGGGAGGGCTTGGGTTGGGGGAGGATGAAGAGGGCTGGGGAAGGGGGGATTGGGGCAGGGAGGGGGTGGGAAGGGGAGTTCTTCAGTTCAGTGCTGACCCTCATAAAAAAAAGATTCATATGCAGATGTGTTGAAAATGTGTTGACTGTTTTAAGATATGTTTAGTTAATAAAATGTGTAGTTAATTAACAAACTGACAGCTTTACTAAGAGCAAAAAAAACAAACGCTTTGCACAGACATTCACCAGTCAGGATGCAAAAATTGCAACAGCAACAATGCCACAGTTCCGTTTGTGGTGGCTGGCAGAACCTGAGAGAGAGGATGTGCGCCAGCTGTTGGTATCAGAAGCAAGCCGCCTAGATCCAAATGAAATTCCTGAGGCGAACGAAAGTGGGAATTCTGCGCAGTCAGATGAGGATTTCTTCAGTTATGGACCAGAACATCCCAGTGTCAGAAGTGGTGTTGCTGACGAGGTCAGAAAGTTTCTAGAGGGGGTGGGAAGGGAGGGGGTGGGAAGGGGAGTTCTTCAGTTCATTGCTGACCCTCATTTGCAGATGGGTTGAACATGTGTTGACTGTTTTAAGATATGTTTAGTTAATAAAGCTTTACTAAGAGCAAAATAGATGTAATGAAATTATCAAGTGAAAAATAAAATGAAAATTCTTTGGTCAATTCTGTGGCGGTGTCTTTTAAAGGTGCATACTTGTGGAAGTAATCTAAAAGTAATCAGATTACGTTACATGTTTTTGGTAATCCAACTGATTACGTAACTGATTACAAAAATTACCATGTAATTTGAAATCAGTAATCGATTACATTTTAAAGTAATCTGACCCAACCCTGTCCATCACTCGGGACATTTGTAGCTTTTCATTGTGTGTCATCATTTGGCCTCAAAGGCAGATGCCATAAATGTTTTAAGCATGTGAGTTTAATATATAATATTGACATGAAGTGTAAGAAAAGGTCCTTCCAGAATTTAGTTATCAAACAAATATCAAGTATTGTAGGAGCAAACAGTTTATCTGTCCTTTTTCTTTTGACACTACGACACCTTTTTCAAATGGGACACAAGTGATGCGCAGAAAGAGCGTATCATCTGTGGAGACTGTAATGTGTTGACAGTGTTTAAGGGTAGGATCTGTGTCCGCTGTGTGCTGCGTGTTCTGTTTTTGGAGTATAAAATGCAGAAAGGAACCAACACATTATCTTTGGTTATTCCAGCCTGGTTGGTCTAGAGTTACTGTTTCCTCGGAGGTACGTCCCTGAGGTTAATAGATCATGGTGTGCATAGTTTTTGCATGTTAGTATTTGCTTTGGGAAGTGTCCTCTTTGCATGTCATTTTGTCTTATCAAATATTCGACTGCCTTTCAACTGATTTTCAAACTTCTCAATGGATACAGCATATCAGCCGTTGCGAATATACTGTATCGTTATAAATATTTGTGCAGTCAAAAGTCAGATTTGCCACTCTTTGGATAGTGTTTCGGTGCCTACACTGTTAATTATGTCACTTTTCGCTTTTAAATTCTGGCTCTTTATTCTTATTTCTGCTTTCTGTGTGTGTGTGATCTCATAGATATTTTTGGATTGAGTAAAAAAACTCCAATCTGATATAGAGTTTGTTTTAAGTGTGAGCGTGCTTAGGTTTGCATTTGTGTGTGTTTACGATGATGACCTTTAGTAGAACATTTAGTAACCACATCTCTGTAAGTGTGGGATAAAGTATAGTGAAGTAAAATCAAGTTCCCCACTATGAAGTTGTTTACTTCCCTCTTTTGTGTATAAATAACATAAATGTTCTACTAAAGTGAAAGTGTGACAGAAGGCCTTGTCAAGTATCGTGAAAAAAATGTTCTCCTTCTCCCTCCATGCTTCCCAAGGTCCAACTCTATAGGGTAAGCATCACACAGCTGATTATGTCACACTAGTTGCTCCTCACTCTTAACTCAATAGATTTGGTGCGGTCAGCTGATGCCGCTAACAGGTGGGATAGTCAGCTCAGTCTGCTGGAGTAAATGCTGCTGTGCAGAATCATCGCTAATCGATTTCAGTTTCTCTGATAAGCCCAAACAAAGGGCCTCAATGAATCATGTGAACTAGTTGTCACAAACTTTCCCAAGTTGCTTGAAAGTGCCAAAACTAAGCCAGGACATGAGACTATGAGCTATTTAAAATGATGAATGAGTTGCAGTCCTTTTTCATAATACACCATAGATGTAATGTGTTTCTGTCTGTTCCAGCTGTTAGACACAGGAGGATTTAACAACAATAGTAAAAGTAATAACAATACATTTACATAGCAGGTTTCAAAACTCTCAATGATGTTTTACAAGCAAACAACAACAGTTTAATGTGACGATTATTCTGGCCATAATTAGTTTAGTTTTATCCCAGTAATCATCAGGGTATGCGGTACACTCTTGAAATCAAACTACACCGTAATCATTCTATTCTTTCATTTTGTAAAGGAAGAAATATTTGTGTAGCCTCACAGACAAACGGACAAATATATGTGTGACAATGAAATCCAACAATCCTAAATAAGGAAGCCCATGTATAAATAAAATATACCCTAAAAAATATAAAGCAACAGTGTGTAGGTCTGTTCTTTCTAAAATGATTATTCCCATCATCAGATTGATTTTCTTCTTTTACAGTAATAGATAGATAGACAGCTTTTTCTTGTGAGGGTGTTTAATCTTGCTTAAATCTTACATCTCCATTCCTTACTGTAACTCTCTCCAGTGACACTAGTGTTCAGATTGCCTTTTTAATATCCATTTCATCCTCCAAGAGAGGCTCTGGGACTGACTAATGAGCACAATGTCAAAAGAAAGGGCTTAAAGACAGTGATATCTCTATCTATCTCTGGTTTTGCGTGTGTGTGTGTGTGTGTGTATCCTGTGCTAATGATTAACTCCTCTCTCACCACGCTCTCTGGGGACAGCTACTCTATCAGACACTCTATGAGCATGCCCACCATGAGGTAACCACTGCGCTGCTGGCTCTGTGTGTTTGATAGGGAATCAATCTGTGTTTGTTTTTCCACTCATCGTTAAGTTCCTCTATAGCCTGGCTTTACCTTCAAGTACATGTTGTTTTTTTATAGAAGTAAACTGTTTAATGTGTCCTTCCTTTGACATGTGTTTAATGATACTCATAATAAGAAACCTGGAATGAATAGAATATCGGATATGCATGATCTTTTTTACACCCATGACCTTTTCCTACATTTTACAAGTGTATGTGTGAAAAATAAGCTGATAAACCATTGTTGTTATACAATCATTTAAGCAAAATATGTACTTTAATATAGAAAATGTAACTAATTGTTTCATACATTAATGGTTTAATTCTATTTACAGAAACTCTCCCAGCTTCAAGTCTTTTGAGGAGAAAGTCGAGACTACAGTGTCCACTATCAAGGTGAATAAAAAGTGTGTTTGTGTGTGAGAGAATTTGCGGTGAATTAGTGGTAATAAACCCAAAAAACAATATGTGTATTGTTTTTCTAAAGCTAGTATCAAAGGAATACGCCCATATTCCTTATATTGTACCTGCAGCCAATCGAACTGAGCATTTGCTGTTCCTGGTGACAGACACACTAACTAATACTAGGATGTACACTACCTGATGATCTGTGGTAGTAAACTGTGAAAGCCACGCAGCGAAACAGGTCATGTTGTTGCCTCTTGGTGTCTTAAAGTAAAAAGTGGAGCAGAGAGAGGTACACACTGTGATCTGTGTGTACAGACCAGCTTACACTCTTGACTCTCACTGTAAGCCCGCTGGTTATTTATGTTCACACTGATCCTGAGACAGTCTCAGCGGCACCCTTACTCCTTTAACTAAAGCCACTAAAAAGACTACGATCAGATTATTAGATTTATTTTATCAATGAGCAAATATTATTTTTTCTTTTTGACTGACTGTATTGTTATTAACGTTTTCGATTATTAATTAATTAACATTTATTATTAATTATTAATTAATTAACATTTGGAACATTTTTAAATGCTAAATTACTCCAGAGTGTTTTCTACAGTATTTTGTGGAGGAAAACATTGTAAAAAAAAAAGAAGCACTTCTCTAAAACACTGTGTATTAATGTTGTCCTGCTTCCTCCACAGACAAAGGTTGGCGGTGCAGAGACAGGTGGCAGCTTTGAGGAAGTCCTCTCCTCCGCAGCGAACGCCAGCTCTCAGGACACGCCCACTAACAACTTGACTGACGGCTCCGAGAGGCCGTGATAGAGCGGCACCGTGAGGCTGGACTCAAAAACCAGGGAGTCCTGTTTTGCAGAACTTATCTTCTAAATACTCTGACTGAAATGTTACAGAACACCTGTATTTGATCCCTCGTGTTAGGGCGCTTCTACAAACCAAGTTTGAGATCAAGCCTCCTAACACTAGATGCAACCCTTAAGGCTTATACTTCAAAGGAAGTTTAAGAAACGTCTTGTTTGGACCAAATTTACCCTAAATATTCCAAAACAGCAGTTGTCTGCCTTTTATTTTGAAAAGATCACAACAGCAAACCTACTGCAGTGGAGGAATTTAATAAACACAGTGAGACACTCCACACAAAGCTCAACTCGGTTTGCAGGAACATTCTTTTGTAACAATCCCAAAAAACGTTATACATTTTACCAAGAGATCCAAGCTGGGTAATGTTGAAAGACTTTTTCTATAGTGTGGTGTCCTCCAATCAGAGGGTATTGCCACCTCCATACCACAGACGTTGATCAGACGAGGCGAGACGCAGCTAAGCTTGTGAAAACAGCCAGTACAGTATCTCAACTCTACATCACTACAACTTTCATACCAAAAACGACACTTTTAGGGTATTAATAGAAATACGTTTTTGATAATACTCTTATGTTACATTTTGAAGTACCTTGTACTTTTTACTAAATGTTTTTGAAATGTACATAACCCATATTGATGGAATCAACCCAGAAGTCCTGGGTGGAACTAATTATTTGTAAACTTGTATAAATGATTTTTCACTCCAACTAAAGATCTGAAATGTTCTTATAGCATCAAAAAAAATATTTTATGGGCCAAGCAAAAGCTTTAAATCGCAGCCTACTGTTCTACACATTGCTGTCAGTTTTGGTCAGGAACTTTTTGAATGCAGTCATACGTATGGCACATAGTGTATATGTAGTCTGGTCATACTATAGGACTAAAGAGTGTATACTGTAGGAAGAAATTAAATAGTGAAATACTGACAGCGAGGCTCACTACAACATGGAGGTTTCACAAAATCAGGTGAATCACTTATGTTGGGAATTATCATCTTCACTCTAGCAGTTAAAAGGGGGGCTATTTATTTGGAAAATGGACAGTTACAGTCTATACATTGTGTTGAACTGCTGTACGTTACGTTAGTGCTGGATTCTCACATGCATACAATGCATTTTTACCCTAAAATAACTTCTGTGGCCTTTTGCCCATCTTACTGATGTACTAAATAACATTACTAAACCGATTTATTTGAACCTCCTGGTGCAGGACAAACAGTTTAATGCTGTGAGACAACATATCATTTTACTGAGTATGTTAGGAAAAACACGTTTATTCATTTGTGTGTAAAAACATTCTTTTATTTTAAACAGCCTCTGTGGCCACAGCATAACTTTGACATCAAGTTTCAATATATACTCCGTTTCATGTTCCTCTTATGTTTTTTTGCCGTGGTTTGAGAAGATCCCCGGATCGGTTCATGTTTAATGAAATATGTTCAATAGTAAGCATGTCAACATACTGAAAGAGTGTTGCAAGAAAAACAACTGAGGTAATGCATGTTCTGTTATTGGAAAATAAACTACAGTAAATATTTAACATGTGCTTATTGTGTTGAGTTGACATCAAACTGAACTCCAGATAAGATGTTTTCAAAGGTTTATACTACAGCAAACATCAAAGCTGTGACATTCAAATAACATTGTGTTTGACATCTGCGTACAAATAATCACACACTATTATAAATAACTGTTTTTATGGCTGATGAATTGATATTAAAGATCTGTTACCCAAACTAAATACCACTGTGACTGGTTTCAAACTGAAGACAGAAATGTGAAACCAAGATAAAACCAACCAAAACAAAGTAATTATGTGTAACAGTAAATGGATAACCAATGTTGTTATATATGCCGAATAAAATGTATACTATATGTCAACATGTGATGAAATGGATCGGAAAAATTAAATAAAGCCTTTAGATGATTTGAATCTGGGGATTTATATAGGGTTTAGTAATTTTCCAACCGATTTGTAAGGACATTTCGTTACATTTTGCCAAGCTATTGCTTTTGAATATTATCTGGCAGCTTTTGCATTTGTAGGTTTCATAATGTATTAATTATACAAGGCATTTCCAGGACAGTATTTTCATCCTCAGTGGTACTGAAGGAAAAATGCCTGAAAAATGAGGAGTTGTAGAAGACATCTGATCTTGTGACGTATGTGTGCGTCCTTATACACATATTTTGTGTTAAAGTACCTCCACTAAGGAAATGTTTGTATGTCTCAGAGTCAGGATGTGTCTGAAGATGCAGCACCAGTCGTCTGCATGTTCCCAGAGCTCTTTTCTTCATCCTTTTTACTCATGTGACTTCCTCTCTCTTTATGCAAAGAGCTGAGGAGCTGGAGCACGTCTGGGTGCTGGAAACGACCTGAGAGAATCAAAAATGTACATATGAACAATACATCTAGTTTGAATTACTAAAGAAAGAAACATTCAATTATCCGGGAAAGGTCATTTATGGTCAAACGGATTTCAGTTTTAAAGTGTAATCATAGCTTTGGATTGTTGACTTAAAACAAATCTAAAAACTGTTTCAAATATAATTTCGACAACTGCTTAGTTCCATATTTATACGCTAAAGAAAATAGGCCTTCCCAGGTGCAAAAATGTGAGCAACTTAATTGATGAGATCCAGGAAAGAATTGAGACACTGATTTATAAACGTACCTTCGGTGGAGTCAAAGAACTCCTGCAGTCTTCCCGGCGTTCCCTCCAGCTCCTCGTACTCGTGAGCCTGCAGTATCATCTCCAGGAGGTCAAACTCTTTCACCAACTTGGCCTCATCACTGCTCTGGTTTTCATATTCCTGCAGAAGAACACAAGTGCATCGACAAAAACCCAATGGTTTAATTATGATTATAAAGGGACATGACTTCCTGCTGTCAAGTATGAGGTTACGAGATTCAACTAAAGCAGAGGCTTACCTCCCAGAGTCCATAGATCTCCTGTTTGAGTCCCTCCGGCAGAAGAGCTGAAAGATGTCTCATCGCCTCCTAAGAGAGAAGGGAGATGGAGAAATTAGAAAGCCAAACAGAGATAAGTATTTTAATACAAGACATCATTGTTTACTTCAAAATGCCATGGAAGCCTTAACAGACTACTCTGTTAAGCAAAACAGAGATGTTTTGGGATACTGGTCACTTGCCTCTTCTCGCCTGTGTTTCTCAGCTTTACTGATGTTGTCTGATGGAGCGATATCTCCCACAATGCACTCTGCCATGTCATGAACTAGAGCCAGCTTTATACATCTAAAGACAGTAAGGGAAAAAGACAACAATATGTATGCTGTTTAAAGATATACAGTTGATGAGCTGCTGTAATCTACTCAGTAAAATTAATGTTAGCTCTTTTAATCTTTTGGAAGTTGCTTCCAGGTCTGGGTGCAAGCAGTGGGAAGGAATCACCTGTCTTTGTCCACTGTGGGGTCTGTGATGGTCATAGACATCATGGCCATGCGGTACATGTGGTCTGAGACACTCTCTGGTTTCTGCACCTCCCTGTACACCCAGCCGGTCCGTGGGACCCTCTGCAGGGAACAACACAGAGTTAATAATGAGTGGCACAGAAGAGAGACAAAAACAACCTAAAATATTTGCCTATTGATTTCGTTTGAAAGACAGTTTCTGTTTGATGATACTGCCTTGCTTCACTATATAACATTATTGATTTGTTTGTATGACTGCACATTTTAGAATAAAACATAAATGTAACAACAAAACATTGGCGGTTGCTTGGGAGGGAGAATATGTTTTGTGTTTTTTCTTCATGATGGTGAACCCTACTCTTTTAAAGTTTTGTACTGATGCTTTGATAATGATAACCATACTTGACCAAACAGAGGACACAAATATAGTTAATTAGCAATTATTAATGTTACTCCTTGAGGTCCCAGCAGAGCATCGTGTGACACGTTGATATAACATGTTGTGTGTGCGGGAAAATGAAGAAGGATAAGCTGCAAATTGGTAAGGACTAAAAGCACTACCTCACTGTATTCATTCCAGTAGCACCAATACACGATTTTGTGAGGCCAGGCTTATAGTAATGTGTTGTTCATTTTTGAAAAGCGGCCAAATCACCATACAAGTATCTTTCGGAAGAGGTCTTACTTTCAGCTGTCCGATAAATTTCATGAATTGCAGCATATTGCTCATGCCGGCTATTTTCTCCATTGTGGCTGCAGTTACTATCCGTTGACCCGGATACAGAAGGAGGGTGTTCTGCTGGTGTACTTGATCCATTCATCCACTAGGCGGCAGCGTTACAACGCAACAAACCTTAGTGGAAACTTAAAAAGAGAGTCCACAGCACTTATCCCTGTGCCTGTTTTTGAATCCAGGTATTTAATAGTTTGCAACTTCAAGACATTTTGTATTTTATATGGTTTTTCCATCGCTATGATTACTGAAATGTAAACCAGACATTTGAAACTGTAGCAGGCAGTAGCGGCAACAAGTGACGATGCAAAGTTCACGAAGAAGAATCCGTTTACCGGAAGTAAGAGAAGCGGGACATTCGAATCGGTAATCAAACTTTTTTGTCGGCGTGAATTTGTGTTTTGCTCTTCACAATCGCCAACATGCTGAAGAAGGCATCCAAATTAAAATCTATAATCCAAACAAAAACGAAGACTCACATAAACATGAGGCCAACATCTGAGGCGATGGTGAGTCGGTAAAGCGCTAATGTTGATACTGTCCCTGACTGCTGTTTGTGGCTAACGCTGCTATCATGGCTAACACATCCGCTGGTCAATAAACACGATTATTGTGTTACGTTTTCTCAGATTGAACTCCTGACGTTAATATTTTTGAGCAACCTGGCTGAAGAGGCGAAGGCTAAGGCGTTCGAGGAGAAATCTGCAACGATCAGAGCTTGTCACCTCAAAGCAGTGTCCAAGGTTAGTTAAAAAAAAAGAAAAGATCAAATCACGAATTGTACATGGTTCTTTTGTGTCCCACTGTAGTTGTGACGGTCTTACCAAACCGTATATTACTATTTTCAAACTTTATAACCGAATACAAACTGCAATTATTATTATTTGTTATTTAACAATCTTACATGTTCTTATTAGATTCCTTGTTTGGGTTCTGAAGCATAAAAAAATACAAATATACAAGAGGAACATGTATTTTAGTGTGGTTGTTTGAGTCCAAGAGATTTTCTTATGGTCCTTTTTGTTGTTCTCTGAAATGCAATGAATACTCCAAAGGTACTCACACGTTTTTAAATACAGTTGTTTTATTGTCATTCTCTGCATTTGAAAAGTCAAATTTTCTGGTAGTGGCCCACATCTTATTGGTTATACATTCTATCCAGGCTTTATAAGTATTTAGGTGGCTTTGGATCCTGATGGTGGAAAGGTCAGTTCAGACAGTCAGTACGTAGTATTGCCTGGTAACGAATGACGGAGAGGTGCCAGTTCACCTCCTGGGCTCTGATGAGGTGCGCTTAAGCAAGGCACCAACTGTGCCAACCTTACAGTCCAACCATTCTAAAAAACGCTCCACAACCGCATGACTTTGGGTCCTGTATTTGCATGTGTGAAACAACGTAAAAGCTGGATTTGAAAATGTTGTTCCTTCTTAATTTTATATTATTTCCCCATGTTGGATTGTATTAATATAATTGCAGTAGAAAGGTTTACTAATTAAGCATGTTAACTACCGTAATAAAACACATATAAACTGTTGACAACAATCAAACATTATTTCCTTTTCTTTTTTTTAATAGAAATTGCTGAAAAAAGCAAAGGGATGAAGATGGGGACGTACGCCATTTTTATGAAAATGTTTCTGTGACGGCGGCAATATTTTTCCTTTTTCATTATCGACATATTTTTTCTTTTGAAAATGTTTTTTACTGTTGTGTAAATGTTTCTGTTCTTAATTACATTCTAGTAAATCTTACATCCCTCCCATTGTAGATATTTCAATTCCAAAACGTACACATATCATCATAATAATAATAATAATAATATAACTTGTAATCATGCTACGACTGCTGCTGCCATAATGCTCACCTTCACATAAGAAAGCATTGAAGATGTACTGTACAAGCAGGAGCCAAACAAAGTGCTGACTGTTGAGCTTTGATCTGGAAGTTGTGGACAGCTCAGAGTAAGTCAGTACTTCCAGATCCGTTGGCCCCCGCCTCGCTCTCCTATCACCCGTCATGGTCAGCGTTTTAAAGCTGCATGCTTCACACCGTCTTCACTGAGCATGGGGCTCAGCCTCCTCCCAAATTCCTCTCCTCTTCACGCTACATAGACTATCTACGTGCTGCGATGCTATCCTGCTCAAACCTTCATCACGGCGGGGGGCTTTTTGCCTTCTTGTGTGTGTGTGTAAGCACTGAAGATGT
Source organism: Eleginops maclovinus (assembly GCF_036324505.1). Lineage (NCBI taxonomy): Eukaryota > Metazoa > Chordata > Actinopteri > Perciformes > Eleginopidae > Eleginops > Eleginops maclovinus. The sequence continues at coordinate 11,839,443 of NC_086363.1, read as the reverse complement.
GTTGTAAAATATCCTGATCTTACATTATCTGTTAAATTTTTATTTGAAAAAGGTGTTATATGCATTTCATGCTCTATTAAAACCTCATGGTAGGCGATGCCCAAAAATCTGTTTCTGGTTTGTAGTACAAGTGGACTGTCTTTATTAAATAGTAGATCAAGTGATTTGATACAACACTTTGAAGTATAACGTTGGTTCATTCATTTTATTGTATATCACACAAACATGATTTAAGGTGTGTGTTCCTTTTTGTCTACATTTGTCCCTAAACATGGCTCTCTAACTCTTCTTGGCTCTCCTCCTCCTTTATCATTTTCGTTTAGTCCCTGTTTCTGTTTTTCGGGCAGTTGAGACATTCCTTGGCCTCCGGCGGTTATTTTCTTCAAGAATCTGATCTTGCACCCCAGTGAGCGTAGCCTTGTCATGTTTATGTTCCCAGTCAGGTTGTGGAGGTGTTACTGGGTTTGTGAAGCTCCACCCTTCTGACATTTGAACCCCTTGCACCTGCCCTGTTGTTCTCTCCTTCACTGTTACATTCTCCGGACAGAGCCCTCTATCATTTGCATATATTTTCTATTCCCTGTTGAGTTTCCAGCTGGCAGGTAGGCTAGTCTTTGAGTATCTGCTACATGCAGACTGAAGGATGGTGTTTCTACCGCAGCAGCCGGCTGCGCGTCCACAGGATCCTCTGAGATGTTATTCTATCGTCTGCCTCTCTGGGTTTGCGCTTGTTCCTCAGGGATTTGAGAAACGCACTCTTCTTCTCTGTCAAAAAAGAAAGAGCCTTGCCTCGCCTGGGTCTGAGCACTTGTTGACAATTTAAGGCAGCCAGCGTCTGGCCGTGTGTAACTTTTAGCTGTGTCTCTAGATGATCAATCAGTTTCAGTGTAAAGTCTCACAGAAAAGCTACCAGTCATTCTTATCCTGACGTTTTTCCAGACAGGCCCAAGAAAACACGGCCGTCCATTTTGGCAGACATCATATTATGATAACTGGCTGTGCCTTTCTTAATAAGAAGCACATGGTTTCAAGTGTTTCACTTTTTTGGTCCATGTCTGAGCCGTGAGGAGGAATACAGTTATTTTAACAACAATACAACAAAACGTTTAGAATTCAGCAACAAACCCACAATGTGATTCTATCAGAGTTGACAGGCTCTGAAAGGATTATGGACCAAAGCAAAGAATCATGAATTGCAGAGAGAAGCTTTATTCCAGGAAGGGAGGCACTGGAGAGTTCAAATCTGTTTTGAGAACGACCTAAACAGGCGATAGTACTCAGCGGGATGCCAAACAACAAATCGTCTGCAGCTTACAGCTTTTATCGCTGTCCAGCGTTTTTGTGGGAACCGCAGATTCCCTCTGACAACTCCAGCTCTCTGCTTTTCTTTTCTCATTGGGAGGTAGTGAAATCACTCAGTATTTATTTATGGTTTGGGATTCCTGAAGCCAGTCTTCATGGAGAACATGAAGTGCCCAATCATGCCTTAAGTTGAAATAAATCTAAAAAGCATGGGGACACGGCTGGGTATTGTTATCTCTGATTTCATCCAGCCCATGTGAAGACTTTGACAAGCTGGTGTTGATCTTGTGATGACATGCTTGAAAAAACACCTTGTTTCAATGTTTAAACGAGGAGATATTTTGGTGTTATGGTAACACACACTCACCCCATTTGACATTATGGTTAAACTGAAAACGATTTAAAGATTAGAGGGAAAGAGTTATACTTAGTGTGTTGTATTTGCCTCTAAACAAGCTATAATTTCAATCTGCTGAGGCCAAAGGTCAATAACATGTAAGACGTATTTCAATGACTTCAACAGAAATATGATGCAAAAGAGGCCTTAAAATGTAAATAACTATTTTTACCTATTAAATATACATTTCAAAGTCCCTCGAAAGAAAAAAACTACGAAAATGAACATTGTTTGGTTGAAATCCTGGACACAAATAGTTTATTTCATACTTACATACTTTTTTGGACGGATGTATACATTTTAAACTCTGATTCAAAGTCAGTACAGGGAAACTTCCCTCCTTCAGCTGCAGAATGTGAGAAGAGAATTTGGTGAGAAACTCTGCAAAGTCAAGGTCAGATATCCAAGTGAAAAACAAAACACGTCTGAGCAGAGGGGGACCTTACAATACCCAGAACGTTAAGTTTTGCTGGATAATTAATGTAGACTATGTGACAGCAGTGGATAAAGATCCCAAATAAGTACATGTACTATATTAAATGGCAGTATTATTATTCCAATTCTAAGACGACGCATATTTTAATGGCTCAGGAGGAGGGTCATGGAGGATGGGTAACACAGAAGAGGGTTTGTGTGTGTGTGTGTGTGTGTGTTAGGGGGGGATAACACAGACGAGCCCACAGCAGCTTACCCAAACTTGCATTACATCTGGGTTGCGACTATCATATGATGGTTTGTCTTCTGTTTGCATTTTTCATGGCATTCTGCCGGCTTCAGTGATCTCATGGAATGCACATGGGATTCCTCTTCAAGAAAACATTCTGCACTCGAACGCTGTCTTACGCAGACCGGAGTTCAACGTGGGTCGATTTGAATGAATTTTATGGAGAAAGCCAACCTTTTTCCATGAACTTCACATCATGGGATTTGGGATGTGATGCAAGGTGTCTTCGCTGACTGGATCGATGCCGTAGTGAATGGGAAAGAAAAATGCGGATAACTTTGTTGATTTGGATTCTGCACCTCATGATTCTTACAGAAGGCCAAGATAACACAAGACGTAAGTATGGTCAGCCTCACCTCTCTACTGCTTATGTAAAATGTGCCTTATCTTTCCCCATTTGTAAAGTGCAACATTAGTAAAGAGTAGACAAACCCTACATATGAACATTATAGGAGTGTTTCCAGCTTTCAGGGAAAAATGTGGTCATAGATTTCTATTTGTTGTACCCACTTGCACACTATGAATTTCAAAGCATGGCTCTGGCTCTCATAAAACCAGTTCTCTGTAAAGTGTTATACTGCTAATGGAGCACTATTTTTATTCTTTACAAGCTTAGGGAAAATCTAAAGTTATTGCTTTGTTTTTTTTAGTCCGACTCCTTTCATATCTCTTAATCCGCAGGAAGCGCCTCTGTGAGCAGAGTCTGTCCTGCAGGTTGCGCGACATGCTCTGCCCTGAACGGCTGTCTGTCCTGCAAACCTCGCCTCTTCTTCCACTTGGAGCTGGACGGGATGCGGCAGAGGGGCTCCTGCTTGTCATCCTGTCCCCGGGGTCACTATGGCAGGCGCTTTCCAAACATCGGCACCTGCACAAGTAAGTTCATAAAAATCTAAGAGGGACGGAACAACATTTAAGTTCAAGTTTAATTATTTGTTTTGTTAATTTCACGATTAAAAATATGGAATCCGCCTCCATTAATTTACATTATAAGAGTGTAAAGGAGTGTTAGAAACCAGAAAATGGATTACGTTAAAAAAGAAAAAACACAACAAAAGCAAAAAGATAGTAAGAAGAGGAAGAAAGAGGTAAAACAAACATACACTAACATGTATTTATTGTTTAATTTCACATTTATAATAGGTGTGGAAGTAGAGACATTTCAGGTTATTGTAGACGGACAGCAGACTCGACTCCATTTGATAGAACACTGATCGTGTAATGTTTTATACATGCAACATTTCATAGGTTATTTGGGTAAATATGTTACTGTTCATTTTTAAGTCTAAAAATAAATGCTTAATCTGTATTATTATATCGTAATTTAAAAGATTTTTTTTTAGTGCAAACTGATTTAAAGTCAGTGTTAAGAAAATCAAACTAACCACAGTGGTCACTCTACCCTTTCTTTATACAGTCTGACCAACACTTAATTTCGTTTGACCTACAGGGTGCAAGGAGGAGTGCGCTTCCTGCTTCAGTGAACATTTCTGCACTCATTGTCACCCGGGTCACTTCCTGTCCGGGGGGAAATGTGGAAGCAGCTGTCCAATCGGGTTCACTGCGAACAGGGTACTCCGTGAATGCACAGGTGAGGCACTGTTCTCATACATGTTACAAAGTCTTCCATGATACAGAGAGATCTACAGTACCATGTGAGGTGTTTGTGTCCCTCAGTGTCGGAGTGCTGTGCAGGCTGTGAAGTGTGTGTAAGAAGGAACATGTGTGTGAGGTGTAGAGCAGACCTGTACTTTCTCCACGGCCAGTGTCATCTCACCTGCCCGAAGGGATTCGAGCCGGATGTGCTGATAATGCAATGCGTCCCCCAAGGTGAGAAAAATTCTAAATGATGCAAATACTTTTGTACTTTAGCTTGAGTAACATTTCGAATGCAGGACTTTTACTTGTAACAAAGTATTCCTACACTCTGGTACTTCTACTTTTACTCAAGTGCATGATCTGAGTACTTATGCCACCTCTGCCTGTAAGTATCTTTCTCACCATTGTCCTCTGTCTTTATAGTCCACTGCCAGGTAGGAAGATGGACAGGTTGGGGTCCATGTGTACGGAAAAGAAGCAGGCGGGCCTACAGGAGGGGACAGGAGATGCGTAACCGAGAAGTTCTGAAGTCTCCGAGTGTCTCTGGTGAACCCTGCCCTCCCGTGTTTCAGATCAGGAAGTGTGCCATCAAAAAGAGACCAAAGAGTCCAAGTGGGTAGATTAAGTTGTAAAAGAGCCCGTTACAGACTGTTTATTGATATTGCAGAGGTATTCAACTTGCTTTTGCACATTTACATTGACTGGTTAAACTTTTGTAAATGTAGAGATGTATTAATCTAAAATAAAACTGATTTTTCTATGCAATCCAACAGAAATTGGAAAAATGGATGGTGTTTATATCTTATACAATTATTGTGTACCAGGGTTACATTTATCACCATTGGAGTAAGCTGAATCAGAGACATTTCATATAAATGTAGTCATCTTGTTTCAAAAACACACCATTGAAAGATTGTAAAAATAATTATTACTGATACTGTCTTATTGCAGCTTGTTGGGGACTCCCAACCAACACTTTTTTACAGCCTTTGTTGAGCACATAAACATTTCTACTTAAGGGAAAGAGGAAAGATCTGCTCCCCTCAAAAACGCTGACAGTTTGTGAAAGAGGGAAACTTGTCTTGTTATGAATCTGTATAAAGGTCATAGACTGTATAGTGATTCATAAATGCGTAGACCCAGAAGCACGGTACGTAATGTGCGCAGCTGTAGTAGATCTACATATCATGTGGAGTTGCATGGTGGACGGAGTGAGGCCGATCCAGCAGCGCTGAAATCAGATGGGCTTGGCTGGAATACTACTCCTACCGACAATAAGTCAATACTTGGAGTTCATAACTTTATAGTCAAATATGAAAGCAGCTTTATGCATTTTTTTCACTTGAGCTTCTGCTGAGGACGTTTCAAGAAGTATCCCAGTGTTCAGGTGAGTGTATTTGTAAATAGAGAAGTTAAATAGCCTGGAAGCACACTGACAGCTAGCATGCTAACTGTGTATGCTAAAGCAGCTGTCAAGTTAACGTTAGCTAGGTGAATGTTATTTCTGACATTGAGTTTAGAGTTTATTCGTCAAGGCGTTGCAGCAGATTGAAGATACGAGCCTTTAGCGTCGCTGCTTTGAACAAAACACGTTGAAATGTAGCAACTACCAAAATACCGAGTTAGCTAACGCTAGCTTAGCATTAGTTAGTGGTTAGCTCTACCAGACTGCAGAAAATAGGCCTTGGATAACGTTGGTAATGTAATCTACCAGCTTTTCCTTTATGTAATATTTATATTTCTTGAACTAGTATGATTTAAAAACTTTGCGTCACTAGAAACCATAACGTAATGTTTAAGTGTGTTAGGGTGTTCCCAAAACTATAAACAGAGCATCATATGTCCAGTAGGACCAGCATCAAACTGCATGTTATTTTAATTTCAATTAAAGTATACACATTACAGTTGTGTGATATAATGCAAGTCTTGCCATGCAGAGCTGTCGTGACTCTGATGTGTTTCTTTCTGTAGTATGGCAGGCTGTGGGGAAGTGGACTGTTCAGTGGATGCTTTGGCTCCTGCCAAGCTGATGGAGGAAGTGGGAGATACTTGTGCTGCAGACCCTTCCAGCTCCACCATCGTCAACCCTGAGTGTGCCATCTGCCTGCAGAGCTGCGTCCACCCTGTACGCCTGCCCTGCTTCCATGTCTTCTGCTACCTGTGTGTAAAAGGTGCCTCATGGCAGAGCAAACGCTGTGCTCTCTGCCGACAGGAAATCCCAGAAGACTTTCTGGAGCGGCCAGTTCTCCTCTCACCTGAAGAACTGAAAGCAGCGGCTGCAGGGGTGAGCCAAGCTCGGGGGGCTGGGGGCGTTTCCCGTGGAGACTATGCGTGGTACTATGAGGGACGCAACGGCTGGTGGCAGTATGATGAGAGGACCAGTCGTGAGCTGGAGGAGGCTTTCGCTAAGGAAAGGAAGAGCACAGAGATGCTAATTGCGGGGTTTCTTTACGTGGCTGACCTGGAGAACATGGTGCAATATCGCCGGAATGAGCATGGCCGCAGACGCAAGATAAAGCGGGACATTGTAGATATCCCAAAGAAGGGAGTCGCAGGACTAAGGTTAGACCCCGAACCTGCCCCCATTGCTACTGTACCTGTTGTCCCTCCAGCTGCAACAGAACGCATCAGCTCAGCTGATGGATCGGACACTGACGGCCCATCACAGTCTTCATCCTTCGGGATTATGGCATCTATTCCTCCTGTTAGACCTCCAACACTCCTGGGGCGCCATCTTACCAGTCCCCTTCTTGCCTCATTACCAAACGTGGAAGAGTCTTTATCCCAGCTCCTTATCAGCCAGCCAGAGGGTGAAGACGTGGAAGGAGATGAGCTACAGATGTATGAGTATGCATCCGGCAATAGTGACAGTGAGGAAGAAAGGGAGTGCGAGAGAGCAGAATCTATACCTAGACATAGGCAGAGACCGTTAAGAGAGAACCAGCCAGCCAGGATGCCTCCGAGGGGCGGGCCCTCGAGCTCCGCTATCAATCTGCGATCCCGTAGTCCTGATGGACAGTGCACTGTCACAGAGGTGTGACTGCGACTGGTTTCTGTCCTATAAAGAAGAGTTTTGAAACTGTTATCGGGTTGGTAAAAAGTTCTCAAAACAAATATGCATCTTTAAGGGGCCCAAGAAATGAAGAAACTTTATTGTGTTGTTATTTGTGTTGTTGGGCATATTTTGCCCCATCAATCATGTGCCAAATAAAATACAACATGTATTTTAATTATTTTTATAACAAAACATTCTTTGTCATTAAAATACTTCATCCAATTGATGTTAATCTTAGTTTTCCCTGTAGGTCTTTAGAGGTAACTAGCAGTAGCAGCAATAACATAGGTCACAGAGTACTTGGATTAGAAATAAACAACTTGACAGCTCTCTTAACATCTGGGATAAACCTATGCCCATCTATATTGTTTTAGATTTTTATTCAAATAGATAGCTAGCAAAACAGAAGTGGTTTTTAGTTATAAACGGTGTACTTTGCTTTTGCAGATTATCTGCCGGTTTACTGGAATATGAAAACTACATCCACATGAGTCATTTAATTTAAAATTCAGATTCTTTAGGATGCATGCAGTCCTTTGGTCGTACAGCGATCTGGCAATATTCTGTGCTGCACATGTGATTTGAGAATGTGCTACATGCAGAAGGTTGTACATTTACTGAATTCCTCTTTAATGGGATGCTGTCAAATGACCTGCATGTGATGGGAGGGAGTGGCTGAATGCAGTGCTATTTGATTACAATGCAATGAAATATGCATACCATTCACCAAGACATGGCATAAGACCAAGTATCACTCTTTCTATGTGCGTTTCTCCCCAAATAAGTTCACTATTAAACTAATGGTTGTTGTTTTTTACCGTGCAAGCTTAACCCTTCATTCAACATTATAGCCATTTCAAGAGACCTTTCACAATCAAAGCCTCTTACCAAAGACTTCCAATGCTAGTTTCAGACAGCAATATACTTTATATACATGAACTTCGGCATCTTCTTCTTTTGAGTTCATGGTTGATTGATCTCTCATAATGTTGTTTTCTTTCTTCCTTTTGATGGTGTGAACATCGAGCTTTAATATAGCAGCTTACAGTTGTAGAGGCTCCAAACTGCCTTTTCCTGCTTTTATTAGTAGAAACAAATCAATATTTAAACTGGAGTTTGCTGTGTGTGTGTGTATGTTAAATATATTATTCCCTCTATTTTAGTGTGAAAGTCTTGTTGGAGTTATGACATCTGTGTTGTGAGCGGGGTTGGGTGCTGAAAAGCTACTGGCAAAACCACTGGAAAGTGTTGAGCTATATATGCAGAGGGACACATTTGGATTTCTATTTCTCGTCATAGTACTCTGGATAGGGCCACTATCAGAGCGCTGGCACTGACATGCACTTGGATGGTCTTAAACTGTCCTCACTCCCTCTGATTTTTCCCTTCTTGCCTCAGCTGCTATTATTTTAACCGCCAGCTTTTCACTGTTTGTGTCTCACCATCTGAATGCCCGAATACTACCTTCCATTCTTGTGCTGTTTTGTAAAGTTATTAAATATATATAATTTAAATCATATGTGGTATGATTTCTTTTTTATATTTAAGGATACATAGAACAAGATTTATGGGAAGCCTGGAAACAAAATGGCACTGATCCATCGGCCTGTTTGTAGTGTGTGCTGATCTTAGTCTACAGGTAGTACCTTAAACCTCCACAGTATGGAGCTCCTGCATAAATGAAGTAGTGTTTTACCCACCTGTTGAGGACAGTTTCAAGCTCTAGACCAGGGGTGTCCAAACTTTTTCCACTGAGGGCCACATATGAAGGGCTGGGCCACTCAGTAGAGGTGAGGTATATTGTTCATAAGTTAATTGATAAGTTATCAAAATCAATCAAATGCAGGTATCAGAAATCAAAGGTTTACATAGGGTTACATTTATTTTGTTACAACTCTTGGCAGCTCATTCCTTAAAACACAAGCCTCAGATTTCTTAGAATAAGGGGAAATATGAAGGGTCCATTTCACATGTGTTTTACAAATAAGTTATTGGGCTTTTTTTTTAGAGATTTGTTAGAAAAAGGTTTTCAAATTTAATTGACTGATTAAATTGAAAAGTTGGCTTATGACTCATGAATACTACTGCGTAATATAAAAGTAGGGTCTTCTAAAAGTACAGGTTTGAGGAAAGATAAGACTTTGTGCTAAACCGAGACTGTTGCTGACAATGTAACTAAACTGCAGCATTTTCCATCTGAATAAACCGAAGGCTCAGTGCGTGCAGATGGACGGTGACTTGAATTAGAAACGCTGCTTACAGTGCTTAGTGAGCCAGACTTTGGCCTGGGCTTTTTCAGAGCTTCAATATGTACCCTGTAACTCAAATAACAATTGAATGGGATAGGTTGAAGAAGAAAAACAAAACCTGAATTTGATTTATGATTTGATTTTGTTTATGTGGCACACTTATTTAACCTTAGGCAGTGGTGTAGGCAAGTACTGTACTTTTTTTTTAGATACTTTTACTTTACATGAGTATTTCTGTTGTCTGCTACTTTGTACTTTTACTCCACTACACTTGTGTTGTACTTTTTAGTTGCTTTACAGATTTGGATCAATGATGTGAAAAATAATCAACAGTTAAATCAGAATTGAGTTTTTAGTTAAATTCACTTAAACACTTAAATGATCACTAATTATAATAAAAACATATCATATTATTCTGAAATGGACCAATCTGCATATTGAGTAATTTAACTTTTGGTACTTTAAGTATATTTGTATGCTCATACTTTTCTACTTTTACTTAAGTAACATTTTGATTGCAGTACTTTTACTTGTAACACTACACTCATCATTAGCAACTATTGGAGAACCCCAAACGTTGCCGTCCATTGAACCACGCTGCTAGTCATTCCCTTCAGACTAGAAATGGACCATGACAAACTACCTCATGTGGAGCGTGTAAACACAATTTTTATGCTCAAAGACACTTAAATGTTTCCTGCGGGACACAGACAGTCTGGTATGAGACCCATAGCTTATGGAGGAGGTGTTGCTGTTACGGTTTTGCCGCCTTATGCGTAGAAACTCCAATGAAGCACATATAGGTGGTTGACAATTTTTCAAAAAAATTGTTTATGACTGAAGGTCACTTGTGTTTACTACGGCAAGTCAAGGCAATGAGCATGCAATATTATTAGACAATGGCAGGTGACCGTCCGTAAGACCCAAATGTCTGTTTTGTGGATATAAACTGGCCCCTTGCCTTCTGTCTTTTTCCATAAGTGGCCCCCAAGCAAAGCAAGATGAGTATCCATGCCGTACTGTATTTATGTACATCAAGAATATAGCATGTTATGTAGGGCATAACATTAACTTGCATGCTATGAGACACTGACAGGTTTATATGACATGGAAACAGACTGTATTTAGATCGCGCATGTATAGGATAGTGTCTGTCAATGCGAAGGACAATTATGTTGCACCAGATTTAAATGAAGACAGAAGCTGAGTATGTGTCTTCTACATGATAGCGCCAGTCATAGTTACACAGCCAGACAGGCAGACAACACTACTACATGTTTTCAGATACATGTTTGGCCTTTAACTCCCTCATATGTGCTATCATATCCTGGTCAAATACCTTCTGTAGCCTCCCTCTTCACACTACAGAAAATACACGGGCTGTCTCCAATCCCTCCACAAATAGTCCCGTCATCCCCACATCTTTCGCCACCCCGAGGCCGACAGTGGAGAATTGTTGTTGCTCTGATTATTTATGACCTTGCTTTTACTGTACAAGGTGGAAAGGCCTTTAGAATTATTTGTATGGGCTGTTTGTTGTGTGAGGAAATTAAAAGTGTGCTAGCATATTGATAGCTGGTGTCCGTTAGTGTAACATATTCGGTATTTATGTTAGTATACTGGTGCAGTTTAGCATTTAGTGGCTGTGCATGTCGTCATTATGTCTCAACATAATTCTGAGATTCACAGACAGGTTATCTCAGTCCTTCAGGAGCCAGGAATGATTTCACCTCTACTGTAACCATCATCGAGCTAACACCATTAGAGCCCTATCAAGTGACGCTCCCGCTGAGTCTGGTGCTACTGAACCATTTATATCAGGGATGCGTCACAACATTACTATGATGACTTCTGTAATCATAAAGTTTATATTATTGGTATTCTCCATTTCTAAATACAGTACCATATGACTTCAGAGCCGTATTTGCTTTCTAAAGATGACAGGTGAAATATAAAAATGGAACACATGGCGTGCACTTTGGCCACTTTACTATATATGCTGTGCAAGCCTGCTTGTCCAAAGTAACATTTTGCCTACCAACACCTTCATGTAATTGTCAAACACACCTCTCATCTGTCTTCTAGTGTAACACATAACGTTTTGATTTGACAGGGGAGCCACAACTCTTGGTGGGGTGAAGTTACTTCCTGGAGTCTGCTGGTTGCCTCTGATACTCCTTCATTTTCAGTCTTTATGCTACGCTAAGCTAATCAGCACCTGGCGTTAGCTTGCTAATTGGCATACAGATGTACATTGAGCTGACTAAAGAATGGGAAAAAGTCTAACTATTCCTTAAAAAATAGCATATTCCTAAAAGAAAATGACTTTGTACATTTTTAGGTAGTGCAAAGAGATTGAGTTATTTTGTTGTCAGGGTCCCTGCAGCTTCGATGCTCTTATCTTTCCCTTTTCAGTGAATTCAAACATGCCTCCAACACTTATCCCTATTGTAGAAAAACAACAATTTGTATTACTAAATCTGACATAAACATTATACCTCAAAAATAACTAAAACTTCATAAAGGTAGAATTTATTGCAGGGCTGTTGAATTGGACTGAATTAGTTTAAGCTATTGTACCATGAGCTGTAACTGAGTGTAGATGTGTAATGATAAGTGGGCTTACCGCTGTAATCATCATGCTCATTGTCACCTTAAATCCAGACACTAAAAATATCCCAACAAGCCCCTTAGTCAAGCACATTACCACTAAATAGTTCAGAGCATTATCAACTAACTACATGTGCTCCATTGGAGTTCTATGTATTAGTGGCAAAACGTTGACACCACTTACACTCAGTGCGGCTGAAAAGTCTAAGAAATCCTATTTTACGTCTCTTGGAAAATGTTGATGTGGATCTGCCATCGCTTGAAATGTTGCTGCAGCAAGAATTGTGGGATGGCAATATCTTGCTTCTTTTTGTAAAGCATGGACCAGTGTACCCTATTTTAAAGAAGATAAGAAAGACAACATTGAAGCATTTTTCTTTGAAACTCAACCAGCTCTTAACATGACTGACAGACTTAAGTCCTCTGGGCTAAAAGAGTGCGTGCGTTGTTTGTGTGAGGTGAACATGTTTGCGTGGGCCACAGGCCAGACAGTGTGCCGCGTAGTGTCCCAGCGGACCGCACCACTGAAACCAAATTAAAATTGGTCATTCGTCACACGATAAATAGACCACTACAGTCACCTCTGCCGGGCAACACCAGCTAATCCCACGAGAGCACCCGCTCTTGTTTTGAAAGGGGAGCCTCAAGGGTTGTCTTTCAAAGAGGAGATATTTGGGCCCCATTCTATTTTAATTGAGAGGTCTGAAATTCTCAAGAACCCCTTTAGGGTCCTCTGGGCTGTCCTGGATGGTCCCAACTCTTGTACTGCCGCACTCATCATGTGGCCTTTGAGATCCCCACTTCAATGGAGGGACCCAGACACACTGACAGTTTGGACATGTGAAGGAGGATGGAGCGAGCAGGATAGTGACACAAGCTACAGTCCGACAGATGGGAGGTTTTGGACTTTGTTGATAAAGTGGGTGAAAAATGGAAGTGTAGAGCGGTGGGATTAAAAGCACACCTTTGTTCTAACAGCGTTGACCCCTACATTTTGAATTTAAGCCGTCAACACTTCAAGAAGATGAACAGTAGCTTGTTAATGATACAGGTGTTAAAGAGGAATAGGCCCAGCGACAACCCCATGTGACCACAAGTCTAGCTTCATTGAACTTAATCAACATCTTTGAAATCTTTGGAATGATTTCATAACATATTTGTGATATGCAAATATAGGGCAGTCAGCTTTTGTTAATGTCAGGTGTGCATCAAAGTTTCCAACTTGGCCTCTGAAAGAAGAACACCAGCTCATGACATGGCCACAAAACAGGTGTCCATTTGTTTACGAAACCAAGCATGCGCAAGTCAGGTGCAAGTGGATGCCATTGAGGGAACTTCCTTTTTAAAGCAGGACAAAAATGCAAACAATGTAGAACTTGAAAGTACACTAACATGCATGCAGTTTGAGACATGTAAACGTCTCAGGGACTGTTAATTTTTAACAAGAGAAAACATTCTGTATAATGCGAAGAGAAGGACTGTAGAAGCCTGTAAAACAGCTCAGTTTCGAGTCGTCCTCTGGAACACGGTGGTCCTGTCACTCATCTGTCCACATTTTTGTGAGACACACTCACATACAAGAGGCAGTTAACAATCTATTTTGAGTCCGTTGCAGTGGCAACCGATGCGTGCTGAGGATTTCAGTGTAGACCCCCCCCCAACCCATCTCCAATGAATGAGAGGCTTGTAAGGACAGGGATGCAGGACAGGGGCAGAGGGCAAAGGACAGGGGACAGGTGGATGTGGGTGAGAGGAGGCAGGAAGGAGCACAATATTCACACATGCCTCAGACAACCATAAAGACATTATGTCAGCCACCAGGGGCTTATTCACACAGACGTAACCCTCATAAAGACGCATGTTTAGTATATTGAGCTTGTTGAGATGTATAGAACTTTGAAGTCTGCCTAGCAACGATACTGTAGACATCCTGTCTCTACCAGTGAAGTGAATTGTGAATCATGGTATTCCAAAAGTAATCTATGGTTAGAAAATGTAATTTTTTATTGTGGTCTAACTTTTCTCCGAATAACCTTTTTCTCTCTGTTATTTTTTGTTATCTTCAGTAAACCAGCAACATGGAGCATGAGAGAAAAAAAGTACAGGCCACAATTTATATTTTTCAACGTGCAAGACAACATTTCGGCTGTGAATTTAATAAACTTATTCCAACGTTTTGTTTTATCTGTGCACACAAGAGGAGTGTAGACAGCCAGCAGCGCACACACGTCTTTTTCAGTCCCTTCCAATCGATCAAAAAGTTGATAGCATCCTCCATCCTCCAAGTCGGCATATTGCTCACAATACAATCTACAACCCCTTAAAGTCTTCATTAATTGTCTTTTACCAATATTGTTCTGTGGCCAACATGTCTTGCTAACTCATTCCCAAGCTAAAGTTAGTCTTAATTAAAGAGTTCCTCGATACAGTGGAGGAAATAAGTATTTGATCCCCTGCCAATTTAGTTAGTTTACCCACTTACAAAGACATGAACAGTCTACAATTGTTACAGTAGGTTTATTTTAACAGTGAGAGACAGAATATAAAAAAATCAAGAAATTTTCATTAAAAAAAAGATATAAATTAATTGCATTTCATTGGGGGAAATAAGTATTTGATCCCCTTTCAAAACATGCCTTAGTTCTTGGTGGAGAAAGCCTTGTTGGACAGCACAGAGGTCAGATGTTTCTTGTAGTTGGTCAACATGTTAGCACACATCTCAGGGATTTTGGTCCACTCCTCTCTGCAGATTCTCTCAAAATCCTTAAGGTTTGGAGACTGATGTTTGGCAACTGGAAGCTTCAGCTCCCTCCACAGATTGTCTATTGGATGGAGGTCCGGAGACTGGCTAGACCCCTCCATCACCTTAATGGGCTTCTTCTGTAGTCACTCCTTATTTGCTTTGGTCGTATGTTTTGGGTCATTGTCGTGCTGGAAGACCTATCCATGTCCCATTTTCAGTGTCCTGGCTGAGGGAAGGAGGTTATCAGCCAATATTTTATGGTACTTGACCCCCTCCATCCTCCCCTCGATGCAGTGAATCGCCCTGTCCCCTTAGCAGAGAAACCCCCCCTCAAAGCATAATGTTTCCACCTCCATGCTAGAGGCTGGGGATGGTATTCTTGGGGTAATATTCAGCATTTCTCTTCCTCCAAACACGACATGTCGAGTTGATGCCAAAGCCTTCTCTGAATCATTCAGAGGTTCATTGGCAGACTTCAGACGGACCTTACATGTGCCTTCTTGAGCAGGGGCACCGCAGGATTTTAATCCATTATGGCGCAGTGTGTTACCAATAGTTTTCTCGTTGACTGTGTTCCCAGCTGCCTTCAGATCATTATGCGTTATCAACAAGTCCCTCCTGTGTAGTTGTTGGCTGATCCCTCACATTTCTCATGATCATTGATGGTGGAGACCCAGACCGAGGGCGATTGATGTTCATTTTGTGCTTCTTCCATTTTCTAATAATCAAACCAGTTGTCTCTTTCTCACCAAGCTGCTTGCTGATGGTCTTGTCTTCCTATTCCACCCTTGTGCTGGTCTACAATCTTGTCCCTGATGTCCTTGGACATTAGTTCCACCATGATCACAAGACCTGTCTTCGGTCTTGCCCTCGGTGGAGAGGCTGTAATCTGATTTATTGACTGTGGACAGGTGTCTTTTATCCAGGTAACGATTTGACATCAGGAGTACTTTCTTAAAGCTAGAGGACTTATTTAACCACTCGGTGGGAGCCAGAATCCTTATTGGTTGCAAGGGTATCAAATACTTATTTCCTCCACTGCATATACAACCAAGGCCAAAGCAGAATAACTGACTTGATGTTGTGCATATGATTAGTATTTAATTCACACTGTACAAATGAATCCAACTGTGGGAATTATTATTTACATATTTACATTTAGGTGCCTGGTGTTGTCATGGACTATTGTACTCTTTGATTGTCTCTTCCATAGCGTTGTTCTGGCAGCACAATGGATTCTGCTCAGCTATTCTATAAATGACTTGACTTGTTTTTGCTATTTAGACTTTTCAAATCGATTTGGATATGCCCAAAAACTATTTGAGCTGGCAGTGTGAACACAACCTTAAGTGTAACCATAGGATAACCTCAGGCGTGAAAACAGTAAGTTGAAGGGTAATGTGGTGTATTAAATCTGGAGATATATCAGGGCAGATACTCCCTGAGGTCAGAGGAAGGTTGGGTGGGAGAAGAGTGAAAAACAACATCTGAAATACGTTAAAGATGCCCTAGGTCACCGAGTGGGGCATACAAAGTTAGGGCCTAGGTGGTATAGTAAATCAGTTCATATGCAGTTGTTTACTCCCTGAGGTCATAGAGAGTGCAGAGAGTGATGTGGTATGACAGGAGGTTGTAGAACAAACCTCTGGACTACGTCAGAAGACCTCCAGGATGAGTAAGACAAAGACTAACGTATATCTCACCTTATTTGGGTCCACATCCTCATAGAACATCGCATTTTGACACACACCCACATTTCTCCTATAAAGTGTATGCACAAAGACAGTTCGGGGGACTTCCACAATTGGCTCTGGGAACCCCGCATCGCCCGTGTTGGTGTATGATACTATGCTGTTGTAATAAACCTTATTATATACAAGCTGGTGTCTCCGGAGACTTCTTCATCATCTTCACAAACATCGCTACAAGATATACTTCAGTAATACACTAATATTGTTTTAACATGTTAGATTTACAAGTGGAACATCACTTTGCCTTTAGTGACATCAATTTATGCCTTGTAGACACACGCACACACATAATGACACCCACAAACTCCTTTTAAAGATAGCAGAACATCATCCTTTACTATGATCAAAGCCATGAGAACAAATGCAACTCAAACCCAGATGCCATAGATAAGGCCCTACAGATGGTGGTATATATTCAAAAATGTGTGTGTTTGTTTCTGTGCACTATTAAAAAAGCCAATTATAAAAGCTGTGTAACTGTAGAGGTAGTCCTAGAAGTCTTTTGTGCTGTGATGCCAAACTATTTTTTTCCGGCGTCAGAGTGGGTGTGACAACGTGGTCCTCTGACGTCAGGGGAGCCATGGCTACAGTTCAGCTGTCTGTTCTCATGTTCTCTTTCTTTCTCCCTCTGTCATGTGTCTGTCTATGCTCTCATGAATATAGCCTGTCCAGTGGAGGACATGCTGTGCAAGCTCTGCATGCTGTCTGCAAAGAGTGTCCTCAGTCAGGGAAGCAGGGTGGGAAAAAAAAGAGAGTGGAGGGTGAAAACATGCACATCAGAGAATATGTCTTTGGTGTGGGGCATGCATACATCAACCTGCCAAGAGTCAGCAGGGGGCCTGATGAAGACAGATGAGGGATGGCCAACATGACGCCTTGTTAAAATAACCTTATGCAGTAAATATATTATAAAATGGGCTCTCATTTACGGTACACAAAGTACAGTAGAGGCAGAAATAGGTAAGTTGGGAGTGAAGACAAACAGAAGCTGAGAAGTAGATAAGGGGAAGATACAGCCTGTGAGAATAGGAGAAAAATGATAATAATTGGCAAATTGACAGAGATAGAGGTGATAATAGACGAAAAGAGAAAACTATATTTCCAATCTCTCAACATGTTTTGGTATAACATGCAGAAAAGGGTACGGGAAAGAGAGACCGGGGGACGGATAGATGAACCAGCGTCCCCCTCCCGCTCTTTATTTATACCCCTAAAGACAGCAGGGTAAGATTTCTGGCACCAAAACACACGTCACGCTTGCTATTTCCATATGAGGTGCCACATAGCACCGAGAGGTAGGGTGACAGGGATGAGGCATCACAGGGCCAATGCACTTCCGTACACTCTCACAGCCTTTATGTGATATTTCACACTTTGGCCACCTCTTCCAGAGAAGATTGTGTGTGTATGAATGTGTGGCTGAGCATATATGTTTTTTTGTGTACGGCAAGATATATTTTGCGTGTTTACGTGTGAAGCTGAGATGGTGTGTTTTTCTCACCTTCCTCAATGTAGGAGGTGTCGGGGAAGCCATGGGTTGTTAAGAGGCGAGAAACACTGAGCATGAAAAGTGATCCCTATTGCTACAAAATCACTGTGTGGGTGCTGCACGTTAGGCATCGTGTTAACGACCGAATACGTAACTGCTTTTGGACCAACACTGCATGATTAATACTTTAAAAAAATATATATATATATAATTAAATCTACGTAATCCAAGTGCTGAGTAATTTATGGACCTAAAACAACTTTTAAAGGACAATCTGTTAATTGTCACATACTTGATCATGCAGCTCCTCAGATATGTTTGACCCAGTTGATGTGTTGAAGTTGGTGGGTAGTTAGCTCATTTGCAACAGCAACTGACACTGCTTGAGCAGCTATTGCACGGGCATGCAGGGGGTTGCCTGTATCAGATAACCATATGCTTGACATGCAGTAAATCATCAACACCTTGAAATATGAGCCATCGTTAATGGAACAATGCAGTGCCGCCATAGACAAAGACAGGAGTCTTTACGTCAAAGCACTGTCATATTTATTACCAAGGGAAAAAAATACATTAAAGGCATATCATAGTCATTTGTCACAGCTGTTATTCGAACATCTTAAATATATTACTTTAACAATATGATACAGTTAAACACACTGATGTTGATAGTAAGCAGATTGCTGCTGGGAGCACAGTTGCGACTTGATCTACTCCTACTGGTGTCCAGGTTGAATTTGATTCAACATGGCCACCATGAGGATTAAACACATGAGCATGCACCCTTAAACTAGGGCTGCATGCAAAATCTCATTATACCGAAAAACACCTGAAATTGAATACAAAAAAGAGGATACGGGGAGGGCTGCAACTAAGCAATATGTTAATGTGTTTCAGCACAGAAGAAGCAAAAAGCCACAGCAACCCTGGAGAATGTTTTTTTTCTTGAACATGGCATCAAGATGAAATTAAGCATTTCTTTAACTCTCTTAAAGCACTTTGTTTCACAGAAAAAGTCCTTACTATTTACACAGAGAGAGGAGGAAGGGATCAAGCTTAATTTGAAATGACACAGTATCACATAATGACCGTCTCAGTCTGAAGAGAATAGGAAATAAGAGGCCGGTGCTTCAGCGCGGGACTTGGGGTTCTGGTCATGGGGCTAGGTGTGCGAGCCAGGGGGCTTGGGGGACGGTACATAGGGCCTGATGGGGTAGTGATGACGGCTGTAGGGGTGTGGCCGGCCCACCTGGAAGGAGGCCGTTGGTTGGCTGGCCGTGCAGGACGGGAGAAGCTTTTCCTAAGATTGCCAGGGGATGACTGGTCTGGGTTTACCTGAACAAAGACGTAACGGGACACATGTTAGCTTGTACACTGGTAGCTTTTGCTGGTAACAATTGCTGCTAAAGCTGAAAAAACGTACCTGCTGTGGATCCTGTCTGTAAACTGTTTGTCCCGCTTTGGGACTGGAGCTGTACTCGTGTTGGATATCCAACATGTCCAGCAGTTCAATAAGTCCTTCATCCCTCACTTTGCCACAACCTGGCAACTCTTGTCCCGCTAACCCACCCCTGTGGATCTTTTGAGCTCCAGAGGAAGCACTTGAGACCCTGTAGTCCATTTTGGGCTCTGCATGTTGGGGTGCAGGCTTCCTTCCTCTCTCCCCTTGAGCCAGTCCTCCGTCTCTGTCTCCCCCACTGTTAGCCCTGGGTCTAAGCTTTGGGCTTCCCGTCACCTGTGATCTCCTTGGGGACAGCTGAGGACCCCGCTGGGACCCTTTGTAGGCTCCTCTGTGATCCTTGTGGTTCTGTCTACCAGAGTCTGATACTAGCCCCCATTCTTGGCCGGGCTCTATCTCTGCTGTCAGCACGTCAGAATCAGCTCGGCATTTCTGGGTAGGCACGCGCATGGGCGACCTGCTGGCGACTGCAGTGGCTCCCTGAGCTCTGCGCTGACAGCTAGGGGTTGGACACTTTGGCTCCGGAGCCGGCACCTGATTGGTCACCACCCCTGATTCAGTCAGTGTTTTACCCTCGTTTTCCTGAAGCATGGCTCCAAACTTCCTGAGGACAGAAGGGCTGCCACACTTCCTGTCTCCCATGACACCAGGACTGTAAGACTTCCTGTCCAGGGCAGGAGATTCAGCTTTTGTGATTGGGAGCTGTGAGCGTGGTTGACCAGCTGGGGCATCTCTTTGTCCAAGAGGAGGTTTAGAGCCTGTGTTTTCTTTGTTGGGGGAACTCTCTCTGCGAGGGGAGCTCTTCAGGTGAGACACATGGTTCCTTCTGTTTTCAGTTTCCTCAAAACTGCCCACAAACTGCTCTTGACCAAGCCTGAACCAAACCAAAAAAAACAAAAATAGTTTATTAACAGGTATTTCCCAAACCCATCTCGACATTCTACAAAAGGTTCTTGAATGTGGCACTTACCTTTCATTTCCAGAACCTTTTCTGATCTCTGTCACCGGGCTCACCTTGATTGTGTCGCTGAAGCGCTGGAAGAAGTGGGAAAAATATATTGACATCACCATTTCCACCATCATATCAACCTCTGCCTACTATATGTATAGCTTTTAACAAGTGTGATACTCCCCCACTGGCAATGTTCTGTTTACTGTACCTTACCAAAACTGAACCTTGGCTGACCCTTGACCATCACACAATAAAGCAATCCTAACCGTCAACTATTAAACCTTCATGTGATAATGTGTAACAGGAAACAGTTTATTGTCTTGGCTTCCTTCTTGCCTCATTTGACAGGAGTTTGGAAATTACAAGAGTTGGTGAAAGTATGTTGAACTAAAGTCAATTTGGTAACCTGTCCGTAAGCAGACTGGAAGGAACCAACTTACTGTAATCCCATATGTTCCCGACTGAACCCCAGTTTTGACTCATATCACATGTCTGGTTTCATCATATGTGCAGATGCCAACACAATGATGCATTAGGGCGAGGAAATGCTAAAAATGCCTCCACTTACCACATGGCGAGCTCCGTTATTCTTCTGGCTTATTTGCTTCCCTGCTCCAAATAATCCTGCAACAAGTCTCCTATCTCTGAGTTGGCGTTGCAATAACCATAGCCATTCTGATGACTCCCTGGGTAGCTGTACCCACTGGGGCTATAGTTACGGCCGTTACTATAGTCATGTGGCACGGTTATAGCTCCAGGGTGATTCTTGCTGTGATGGTCGGGCGCAAAGAGACCATTGCCATGTTGCCCCAGGCCGCACTCCAACTCGCCGCCATTCTTCTGGTTGTCAGTAGGGATATCGTTTGCTCCTCTCCGAGCCTGGACTTCAGTGTACAACTGCAATAAGTGAAACAGAAGAAAACATAAACAACCTCCTTCTTCCACATGTTGTGCACAACTACATGCAAAACAGAGCTCAATTACATGAACCGTGTTTACATAACAAGCAAGTTTTATAATTATCATAAAACCGAACCTATATTTATAATCGGCACGTTATTCCACTTTGCACAACCATCTGTTTCCCATCACAACTTTTAATACTCCTTTAGTATCAACTTACAGGCTGTGTGTGTTTGTGTGTGTGTGTTGGGATGACAGTGTGTGTGTGTGTTTGTGTCTGTCAGCACATCACAGTTTAATTAGCTTGTTAACATTTGTCTGTATCATTGCTCCAAAAAGGCCATGAGGTTGAGTCGCTCTGTCTGCTGCCAACGGTTTATTATGGTGCACAAGCACACATACTGTATTACTTCATTTAACACACACTGTCAGGATTTGGGAAAGGACCCACGTGCAGAAGCAATAGAGGAGGCAGGGGTTCAAACGTAACAAAGGGCGAGCTTTTATTTATAAAAAAGCTGTTAACAAAAATGCAGACAAAAGCAAAATAAAGGAAAAGTATCAAATTAAAACACGGACAAACCAGTGGAGGAGGGAGGGCTGAAAAAGGGAGATCCAAAAGGGTTCAGGGAACAGCCAATGACAAACAACGACGATGACGCGACAAAGAACACAAAGGAACGACCAGACTAAATACAGAGGAGGGTAATCACAAGACAAGAAACAGCTGGGAAGGAGGAGGTGGAACACAGGGGCAACAGGTGAGCATGATCAGACAATCAGACAGGAGGGAAACTAAAGACAGGAAGTAGAGTAGACAAGACAGGAAGTGACACATTTCAAAGTACAACAGTAAACTAAAAATACAGAAACTGAGGTCCTGACACACACTCTAGGGAAGCACTACATAACCTGGACACAGAACCATTAGCATGTTTGCACACGGTGAAAACTGTGTCACATTTGAGTCTGTTGTACTGTTAAGCCTGTTAATGAGATACTATGCCTTTTATGCACTTTTTGTAAAGATTTGTATTTCAGAAAACTGAAATACCTTGAACACTGGTACAGCTGGTGAACTTTACCTTCATATATTTACATTCCTAGGTAAAGTATTATGCAGAATCACTGACCCCTACTGCCTAAAAGAGTTTTGTAACTTGTCCAGTCACTAAGGGACTTGATCTCTTTTTTTTTTACAAACTCCTACCTCTTCAATTTTTTTCTGGATGTCTTGAAGTTGGTCCTCCCACTCCTGCATCTCTGAGTCGAAGTTGTCCATCATCTCTGGCCTCTCCTGCCCCCAGCCCCTGCCACCGTGCTCCAGTGCACGCTCCAGATCAATGGCTGCCATGACGCAGGCTGGTCAATACCCAGAGGCCCCTTTAAATGCCAATTTCCCCTTTCTCCTGTTTCACTTTACTGTCAGAGGTTACCCTAGGGTTTCAAGGATCAATGGCCAGGAAACACTGTAGAGA
This sequence comes from Eleginops maclovinus, assembly GCF_036324505.1. Lineage (NCBI taxonomy): Eukaryota > Metazoa > Chordata > Actinopteri > Perciformes > Eleginopidae > Eleginops > Eleginops maclovinus. Next base: position 11,816,735 of record NC_086363.1, on the reverse strand, counting down.
AAACACATAGTGGGGGGAAAATACTGTTAGTATATTTGTTTAAATACAAAAAAATGTTTTTTACAACAAATGTTCTTTTGCTGCAATGCAGGTTTTACCATGTCTTCAGCCAAGGCAGCATAAAACATACTGCACCAGTGCCAATGACACCTGATCGAGGTTCCACTGTATCAAGTAAAACACATTTGTCCCATTGCATTTGAGTTCTTTTTAAACTGCCTGCAGTTAAAGGGCACTTTCTGCCCTAACAAAGGTCAGTTATCACAACCCTCTTCTTTCGCATTCTTAAACGATTCAGTCATGTAAGCCTAGAGTGTTTCATGACAGCTTTTGGTCACTTTGACCTCCACTCCAAAGGAAAAAAAAAGAAAAAGAACTTGATCTCTAAAGTTGCCCCTCAGATGCACTTTTAGACACTGTCAATGTGGCCTGGATAAAAATAATGTATTATGTTATTGTGATCCCAAGTGAGGACTAATAGACTAACTATTATTGTGCATCCCTTGGCTTTGTTGATGTTGTTGCCATCATTAAAGTATGACAAGTATCCTTATCGAAGGTGCCCGAATGTACCAGCATCTTCCCTCCCACTTGTGATGCAATAGTAGAGATATTAATAATCGTGTAACTATGCATAGTGAACCTACTGCGGGCCTGTGCGCATGGGACAGGAACGGATAAACAAATGCTCTTAAAAGAAAAGAAAAAAAAGGGCTCAAAATTAAAACACTTAACATGGTATAGATATTGAGATAAATACAATCTAAATAAATAAAACAGTAGACTCACATTAGGCTTTGCCATGCATTCTCATATTGTATAATTTTAGTTTGTTTACAACAAATTCCAAATGATTCCCATAAAGCACTAATCCTATTCATTTGCACTGAAACTACAATTGCCACCTCATTTTAAACAGCTGTTCTTACCTTGCTCAACATAAGCTTGTTCAGTGCTCCAGTATAAATCCTCAGTCTGCTCTACCTTCCGCGCGCTTTGCGCTCTGGCCTCTCCAACACATGCACTCCCCTCTGCGCCTAAAGGTGAAGTCTCCTCTCTCGGGTGCTTCCCCCTCGCTTGTTTCCTCCTCTGTATTACGTATCACCCCGTGGACTGGATTTAAAGGGCCCTGATTCTTCTATTTACGCCTCGGTGTCGTTGTTAAGTCCTGATTGCTGAGCTAAAGGGTAAACAATTTCTGTTCCAGCCGGGGTCCCCAGCCTTTATAACGCGCCTTACTGTTTACGTGGGCGCGCCATTGGAGCCGGTATCAAATATCATAATGTCAAATTTATTCCCCCATTTGAAGTCTCGATGGGACAACTGTCGTCACCAGCATCCTGGCTATAATTACTGGGGCTCACGGAGAGAGGGAAAGTGTTTACATAGCTATTTCAGCTGCTGCGATCTCTTGGCCAATGGGCTTCTCTGTTGCTACTCTCCTTTAGGATGCTTGGGAAGATTTTGCCTCGTGACCATGCACCACTGCAAATCATTTTCCAAGAGATGCCAATTGGGTGTGTGTGTGACAAGGTTAGTAATAATGTGTCACACTGTCAATAATATCTTTATTGAATGTAGTCTTGAAGAGGAAACTGCAAGGTGCATTCCTGGCATGTTCGGCAACATTTCATTCCTTTTTTAACTTCAGGTGGTTTCAGCACTTCCATTTTATAAAATATGTTTTATGCATATCTATGTTTCAAAAGCGCAAAATGTGTAAACTCTCATACCATGTCCTGGAGTAACCTGAAGTTGAGACCATGTTTTAGACTCATCCCAAACAGTTGCTGCTGACACACCATACATTACTAATGCCTGCCTCTAATCAGGGGTCCCACTGGGATTTTTGACTTGTCCCCCTTGGACAAGATCTAACAGTTGGCACTTGACGTTATCATCAGAATTCCTTCCAGTTTAAAGCAACGGGATCATTGCCATTATTCCTCCACCTGTTGTGTTCTCTAATAAATGACAAATCCCCCAGGAGTTAAGCAGAGGAGGTAAAAACAAACGTTATCCTTACTTTACCTTGAGGCAACAACAGTGGGTGGTGTCATTCTGAAAATCATGCAAGAGGTGACTGCTGTCATACCCTGCTACAAGATCATATATATTTAGAAAAAAGGTTAAACCAGGACAAATAGCGGCATGGAACATTGATTTATGCTTGCCTCCCTTAGATCCTTGCGACCTTAAACCTTCATGTAAGCACTGCTATGCCATATACTGTATGTACGGCAAAGGTTTGTACAACATTTCTGGGTGGTTAATTTCAATGGGGATCCTCATTCAGTAATTTTTCTCCAGTGTTTTTGTGAATTTCTCTGCTCCAATTTATGTTGGAAATGTCATTATTGCTCCAAATATTTATTCCCTTGTAATGGTATAACTGAAGTGTGTCAACTTGCAAATCCTATTGCAACTGTATGGGTATCATGGTAATCAGGATTCGGACCTGAATAAAAAATATATAAAAAATGTACGATTCCTAAGTTAATGTTCCCATCCCGACTTAAGATAGAAAATATATTACACAAGCATTCTGAGCCTGGCAAAATAAAAAATAACACTCCAAACTTTAAGAAAACTTTTAAGCTGTCCTAACTTCTCCACCAAGTAGTTTTAGCTAATTAGTTTAATCTCGTTTATTGATTTTACAAAACAAACTAAATATCAACAGCCACAAGTGCTATCGTAGCCCGCTCTCTTTGTTTTATGTCTTGTGTTAGCATTGTTGTACATTTATGGCAAACAGAATCGGTGGATTTTACTCGTTTCTCTTGAAGTTAAGTGCCCATTGTTGGTTTTGCTTAATTTTTGTACGGTTTAATGTTGTAATTCTGTGTAAGATGTAAATTCTTGCCAGCAGTGCCTTTTGCTAACCGGGCGTGTGAAACAACAGTATAATGTTGGTATCACATGTCTTCAGTGATCAAGAGTCATAGTATTTGGTAGCTAGTTAAGAAAAACAGGGTTTCAAATGTGTTTGACGGTAAATAAAAACTCTCCATGAAAAATGCAGGTTGTGCATCAAACTGGCATCACTGTCATGTGACGCATTAAAAGGGGGAGGGTAGTGTGCCATCTAGTGGCTGAATGTGTTTACTGTTATCATGCAACTTTAAATAGGATGTTTTTGTAACACAGCACCATCAGTGTTTTCATGTTACAGATATAGACACATATAGACACAATTTTCAATTCTTTCTTCTTTAGTGTGTTTCTTTTGAAAAGTAACCTTTTTAAATGTGTCACCTACTAACTTTAGATAATAGTCTGACTCACAGGAACTTAATTGGGGCTTTAAGGCTGCAAATGTTTGCATCTCTCAGGTGGGACTCTCCTCCACTGCCGCTATCTGGGCTATCTTATGTGACTGTCCCTGCATCCTGTTCTAAGTATAGCCCAGGGTCCTAATGATTAGCTTAAAGAAATACAAACAAGCCATAATTTATCTTCTATCTCTATCTATAGTGAAATGTTAATATGTGGATCCAGACGCAGAGCTGTGGATAGGTCTGTCAATGATGATACTTTCTTTTTATAATTTATAATTTAATTTATAAATCTCCTGGACTTTCAAAACTATGATGTGTTACAAAACACACATTTTCTGCACAATAACAAATCGCACATTTCTGGGTTCTGTAAGACTTTGTGGATAAGCTGTATTTTTTATTTTTTACGACAACAGCAGTTGGCTAGCTAGCTTAGCATAAGGACTGCTAAAACACTGCCTCCAAAAATAGAAAATGCACAAAGCATCACCTTTTTAAAGCTTACTTATGACCATGATTTAAATCAGTGGAAATGTAAAATGGTAAGCCAGACTGTTCTAGCTGATTTCCCCTGTTTCAAGTGTTTTTGCTAAGCTAGGCTTATCAGCTAATGCTTCTCCCTTCATGTTTGTTATACAGACATAAGAGTAGAATCAATCATGTCACACTTAATATTCATCAGGTGAAGATTGACCTTTTAAAGGCAAACTACTGTACGTATTATCAGGTCCAACAAACATCTTCCAGTAATGACCATTTTTTAAACACAGAGGATTGCTATCATGCAAAGTTATAATACAAATATAAGATTCCATTTGATTCTTTTTTAAGCTTATCATCTACATATTTTGTTGTTTACTCTGCTGCACTACAAACATCAGATAAAGACACAATGCTGGTGCAAATTGTATTTTTTTATAAATCTGAAATAGGATCAGTTTTAATCTTTCACAGGGACACATTGTAACTCACCTTCTTTAGGGATAGACGTGGCCAGTGATGTGTAATGAGTAATATAGACTGCAGTGTTGAATCAAGCCGCACTCTCTTGAATGTGGTTGCAGCCTTGGCAAGTGCTGAGCTTTTTCTGTGCTTTTGGTTACCTTGGCAACAAATGATGCGGGGAGGAATGAAAAACAACAGCAAAAACAAACGAGGAATGATTTGAATTAAGGGAGGCGTACATCACAGAACAAAGAAAAGAGTAAAAAGAAAGACTAGTTTAAAGATGGTGGCGTAAGAGAGGGACGAGAATAACACAAGTATGAGGATGAGCAAAATGATAGGCTGGAACATCTGGGCGGAGGACAAACCAGAGGGTTGGATTAAGTGACACAAGGGAAGAAACAGAATCAGCATTAAACTCTTTGAGACATTTTATATGCACCTTATGGACATTTTCAAACATTTGTCTCACCGACAGAGGCTCCTCTGTGTCCCTGCCCTCGGGTCGAGGCACTTCCAGTCTCTCTATAAACGTCTGCAGTTCTTTGCGGAAGGCCTTCATCTGGGCGTTAATCCGATACAGCAGCTCGTGTTCCCTGATCCGGCTGCCATCTTCCTCTCCGCCTTCCTCCCCTCCTCTCCTGAACATCAGGTCTCCGTTCGACACAAATACCCTCGCCTCTGAGATGATCGTGGCCGTATCAGCGATGAGCCGGTCAATGGTCCGAACAAGCCTCTCTGCCTCCATGCGGATGTCAGTCATGTGTTGCCTTTCGAGCAAGCTGCACCGGCCACCAGGCAGGAAGCGGGCCAAGGGGGATGACGCGGCACCCTCAGGCCCGGTGGGGGTGTAGAGGCCCCTTGTGGGTGTCAGGCAGCGGCTGCTTCCGTTAGTGTTTCTAACCTCGTCTGGGTCACTTTCCCCACCTACAGGGCCCTCGCGTTTGCGGTGGGGTGGGACGAGGCGTGAGGAGGTGGAGTCCTCATCGCTCTCACGGCGACCACTTGTGGCTCCGCCTGCATCGCTCTCTACGTCACTGTCCCGTGGGCTGGGACGCAGGGAGAGGTGGGAGGCCAGGTCATAGCGTTGCATGTTGGATAGGAGCACACGGTTCTCATACTGCAACTGCATCACCTGAAAAAATAACAGAGATGTGATCAGAATAACACTTTGTTATCAAAATAAAGAACAAAAAAAGCTCTAGTCTAAGTAGGCTACAGCGGAAAAGCCAGCATACTCATGGTCATTTACTCAAATATCAACAAGGTAATAAATATTAAATACAGTATATAAAGCAGCCTTTTAGCATTGTCAGTGTTACCATGTTGCGCTGCTACCATTAGTAAAGCTTCACAGAGCTGCTAGCATGACTGTAAACGAGCTTTGATTAAATTCCTACAAAATAAGACATGAGATTAGAAATGAGGCTTAACAACATATCCTACTTTTTATTTTCCGACTAAAGTAAAGAATTTCAAGTTTCGTTAGCTTGAAAACAAAACAAAAACATAATATTATCCATCAATTTGCAATACCTTGCCACTTAGGTCATTAATCTGTAGCCTTGCTGCCTTTAACTCCTCCTGCAGGGCTTCCACCTTTGCTCCATCAATGCCGCCACCTCCTCCTCCTCCCCCGTGCCTGCCGCCTCCCTCGTGGGTGCCGGCTTTGAAACGTAACTTGTTCAGCTCAGTGGTCACTTTCTTGTTTTGATCTTCAACATCGGCCAGGTTCCTCCTCAGCAGCTCTGCCTCGTCTTCTACCAGCTGCAGCTGCTGTCGGAGCTCCGTCAGGTCATCACCAAGGCCTCGCCCAGAGCCGGACCCGCCCATTGCTCCGCACTCAGAGCTTCCTGCGCCCTCTCCTTCACCACGGATGTCGTCGAGCTCGGCCCTCAGCCCACGATTTTCAACCTGTGGGGTAGATGGATAAGATCTCCCATCATTCCTACTCACTACTCCCTTTCATAGACCAATGTAGCATTGTCTGCTCTTACCTCCAACTCTACTATTTTCCTCCCCAGAATGTTGGCCTCCTCCTCTACCAGGCGTAGCCGTAACTTGAGCTCTGACTCGCGAGTGGTGGGCGGACCCCCAGCCTCTCCTTTAGGATGGGTGCTGTCCAGTTCCCCATAGAAGGAGCGGTACTTCTGCAGCTCTTGCTCTAGACGGTCCTTCTCTTTGTCAATCTTGGCTGTTTTCTTCCTCATAAGCACTGCTTCCTCTTTGATAAAAGCTAGCTGGCACTTAAGGTCCTCATTGTCCTCCTGGAGTTGGAGACAACACTGAACTGTAAATACTAAAGACTGTTTAAGAATATACAGATATAAACTCATTCTTAAGTTCAAAGAGTTGGTCCCCGCAATAAGACCTAAAGACGGAAGAACTAAAGATCATAGAAAAGGTTTTATAGCAGAGTCTGCATTGGACCAGGAAGACGTTTGACATTTCCTAAGTATAAGGTCATTTCAGGATCTCTCCAAACTCTCAGCTTTCATTTGATTATACATTCATTTCAAATGATGGGAGCATTTGTGGCCATAGACATTGAAAAGCAAAACAGTTTGAATTGAGAACATAATGTGAGGATGTGATTAAAGCCTCAATTTCATCTTCGCACAAATATGCAACAAGGGGGCCACGGGAAAAAATATTATGCAAAGAGGATAGCAGATGTTCCTTAGGGATAATATAGTTTGGGGGAAATGGTTTATTTTTTTGTGAAAACCTCTCACCTCGGTAGGAGTTTGTGCTGATTTCCGGTCAGTCTTCTGGATGTCCTTGCTTCCTCTTCTCTTCTGAGACTGTTGAAACAGAAAACTGAAAAATTAGGTTTTGTTTTGTTGATTGTGTGTATTCGTCCCATTTACACTCTGACATTCTTCGTGTAATATGAAACAAAGCATTTACATCCTAAAGTGCACTATACCAAAACAAAACGTCCCCAGGATATGTGATGATGGCTTAAGCTGAACATGAAATTGAATTATTTTGTGCTCATTAAAGTCACATGATGCGGTTTAGTGTCGGTCAGTGCTTACTCGCCTCTTTGGTTTTTTCCAGTTCATTCTGCAGGGCTTGTTTGTTCACTTCCACCTCTATGAGTTTCTGTCTCAGTTTCTCATTCTCGTCCTCGGTCTTTGTTCGTTTCTCCTCCACCTTTTCCAGCTCATGGTGCAGCCTCACAGACACATCCTTCGCTACCTGTATGGGTAAACTAGTGTGAGGATATCAATAATATAAATATTTGCATTCTATTTCCAGTATGACCTTTTGATTAGGTTTTACATCAAGTTTACACACATTGGGGTGTTTTCACCTGTGCTTGTAACTATATTAACAGCTTGCATGCACATCCTGTTCCCCGACAGACGCACAGGGGTCTAGCATCTTCCCCTCCTATCCATACCTTCAGGTCCTGCTCCAGACTCCTGAGCAGCTCCTCATCGATCTCTCCTGTCTGTGCGTAGCGCAGCTTCTTCCTTTCCGCCTTCCTCAGACGATACTGCAGGATCCGGCAGTTTTTATTGGCCCTCTCCAGCTCACGTCTCATCTCCTGCAGCTGACACGTGTCCTCCTCGTAGAATGTGTCTCGCATCTCGTCCATCTCGGCTCTCATCTCCTCAATTTCACACTGGCAGGTGCATTTTAAAGATAACGTGTCATAGTTATGAGATTATTAAAAACGTAGACTGATCTCAGCTGTTTTCTGCTGACTTTTGAAACCCCCAAGTTTGTTTTGTATATTTGTGGACTTGTTCCAAATATAGTAAGAATTTGAATTTACTTTATGTGTGAAAAGACTGTGGGATTTCCTTAATTTAGGTTTTATATGCTCACATGGCACATGCAAATCCCAGCCTTTGACTCCCTTTGTTGACACAAGATATCATTGATCCTATTTGATCGATACGGATGTGATCAATAACCAATTACTCATCTGTAGTCTGTGATTTTCCAACTTAGGTCTTAGCTTTATATTCTGTGAAGACATATGGGATGTTGAACAGACAAATCAATTGATGTTTACTTATATAGAACACTTCAAACACAATATTCAGTCCAGAGTGATTGACCCCAGGGTTTTAAAGGCCCACAGACTCCAAATAGGCCTACAAACATGGATTTTTTATCACCCTTATATGAAAAAAACTAATTTGTGGGGAGGATTCTGGGCAGGTGATACATTGTATTGTTTGTCTAAATCATCCCTAGATAATGACACATCATCAGTCTGCATAAAAATAGCATGTTACCAACCTTAAGATCATCATTTTCGTCAAGCAACCTCTCCACCTCGTCCTCCAAGGCCTGGTCTTGCTGTGTCACGGACCCCGCCTCTGTCTCCTCTGCAGCCGGCCTCGGCTCTCCCTCTGCGGCCTCCTCTGGCCCCATGTTCTCGGTCTTGGTTTGCATCTTTGCCCCGCTTCTTCTTAGTCTCTTCTGCAAATGGAACTGGATGAGTTCAGCCTGCAAGCATCCTCCGCTCCACAGACCCAAAGAGGCGAGGCCGCAGCCCGCTGACGCGACGCTTCTTTCCCGGCTCCTTCCGCCTTCCTCTCCGGGCGTCCCCTCTCTCACCTCCGCGGGGAAGGAAAACGAGCCTCTGCTTGGCAACAAACGCCGGGAGGAATTGCCTTTGAGGCAGGGCAGGGGTAAAACAGAGCGACGGGCCGATGCTGATGAATCTGTCGGAGCTTCCCCGACAGCATCCGCCCTGTTTGCTCTGACTACATCAGCTTCAGCACCATCCGGGTGAACAGCTGCTCCGGCGCGCCTCTTGGGCTCCCTCTCCCTTCCGTCAGCGGACCTTAAACTCTCCCTCGCCCCGGTGCTTCCACTATTTCCAGCGGGAAGAGGAGATCCGGGCCTTCCTGGGTGTCTCGGAGCTCTCTTGGTTCCCCCTTCATGGGCTGTAGCCGGCGAGGGATCCCTGTGCTGCCTCCGCCTCCTCCTCCTCCCTGCGCTATTGTCTGATGATGACGGTGATGGAGCAGCTGCAGCGCCGCCTGCGGCAGGCTTCATTTTCTGCTGCACTCAAACTCCAAACATGGGCGATGGTTTGTAGTTGTTTATCATGAAGTTAAATAGCACATAAGCTGCAAACTTATTCAATTACATAGGGTAACCCAATTGTAATAGTTATAAAGAGAGTGAAGAGGAGGATGCCACTAGATGCTGCTTTTCTGCGACTGCGCACACACTTATGACCCATAACTTTAGGGTCTACTTGTGTACCCCTGAACTTATGAACTGCATATTTTTCAATAATATCCACTTAACGCCACTTAAAAAAGACAACATCTTTAAAAGTATCAGAGAGAACTCCAATGGGTGCATTCTTACCGCAGAGTATTAAGCAGAGTCGCAGACACAGGGCACCACCAGGCACTGCAGGGGCTCCGGCCATATGACGTGAGGATGTACGTCAAACCAGGAAGTGATCAGACACCCCCACATCTTATCTCTCTTTAAAACGTTCAATTTCCATGGCTTAATAAGTACATTATTTCTAAAGCAGTTTGCAAATGGTTTACAATGCAAAACAACAATTTAATAAGAAGTAGAGGTTATATTCTTTTACAATAAACAAAAACAATAGAGGAATACTCACTTCAATGTTTAATAACATAAGTTAAATTTGAAATTAAGGCAGGGCTGGAGTGCAATAAATCCATTATTACCTCATTTGAGGTAACTTGATAAGATAAAGGAGGGGAAGAGAGAAAAGATAAAGTGTAAGATAATATTAAAAAGGCGCAAACCCAAATCACCACACACCAATATTAGGTTAACAACATGGAAAATTAAAGAATAATTGGGAGTAAAGGGTCCATCTATTTGACTGCTTTGAAAACAAATGGTATCATCATCTGTAGTCCTCATGTCTGAGAAAATCTAACATATGTTTAAAATTCTTTTAACCATTTGGGCTAGTGTGACATTAACATAACTTTACAAAAAACTGTAGTTTTTAGACATTTTAATGCAGAAACGTTACATATTACAAGTTAATATCATGTTTTACAATACATGTTCTTCTTGCTTGACAATACTGAGTGTAACATATTAAAGATTCCAAACATGTACATACAATATGCCTCATCCACAAAATGTGTCTTTAACTAAATCCAGTCCCAGCAGAGGGTGCTCTACACTGACAAAACAGAGTCGGCTCCATCACTAAAGACAATCTGTCCCATGAGGACGGCGAGCCAGTAAAACGCTGACTGTTTCCACCCTGCTCGGATAGCATGAGCGCCTTAGTCATATAATTGCTAATGAGATGAGTGAGTGACAGGCCAGGTTTGCGGAGATTTAACCCCTGACAATCTGACCCTTCACCCTCTAACTGACTCGCTCTCTCAGAATTGGTCAGTATGCTCATGAGAAAAGATATCTATTTACGTCACATTTTGAAAGGCATGTACAAAGAAACATGTTTGGGAACCAGCAATGTATTCCACACTTAAAAAGGTTTCTTGAGAGAGTTGCCCAAGCTTCGTAGTTCACCTTGGTATGTGTGTGCATGCATTTAGCGGAAGGGATGCTGGTTATAGTGACCTGTACTAAATGCCTTTGATAGAAAAGCCTTGGCCTTCTGCAATCCTCTTAGTCCCTGGCTTAGATCCCTCTGTGTCCCCGTGGAGGACATGTACTCCTCCTATCATCCAGTGTATCATTCACATCTACACCCTTACACCTTGGGTTTTCCACCTCCACCCTGATGCCATGGGTTAAACGAGACAGGTGGTGGTGTACTAGGATAAGAAGGAAGGCTGCTCAATAGTGCATGTGGCCTTCTGTAGAGTAGTTTAGGGGATGTGGAAAATGTGGCTCACTACCATAAGAAACCCTCTGAGGTAGCAGGAATAACAGAGTGGTTTTGATTAGATTATTTTGGAGTTTTATAGGGGACAAATAATTGAATAGATACCATTACTGGATACAGAATTTGGTGATAGAGTAAAGGACCACCCCTTTTTTAGTGTTTGTCAAAGAGTAGTCAAAAAATGGATGCAGTGTGTGTGAAGAGTGTGCTGAAATTCCTGAAATTAACCTGGATATTAAAATCACAGCAAAGCACTTGGTTGTTGGAAAAAGCACACTTGTTATACCTGAGGTCAACATATGCACCTTTTTTTTCCTCTGCCCCTTGTCACACAGAAGTATAGTAATGTGTTGTGTAGATCCACTCTATATCAACGCGAAATGTTAACTAATCCATACAATTTGAGTCGCAGGAGCAACCTGGTGGCAGATTAGTAAAGGCTTCTCTTCCAGTGACCTGATTTACGTGGTAACTCGTGGAGTGACGTGGAAATAAGCTCTTTTGGAGCTAAAGCCAATTTACCCCCAAAGATTAGGGCAGATCTGTCTGGACAGGCCACCTAGCTCTACCTCTCACACACACCTAGAAGAGATCCTTGGATGAAGGAAGTAGGGGAATGAGTAGAGAGATGTAAGAGGGGGGATGGGAGGGCTTCGGCTCCAGATTAGGTTCCTTAATAGGTGACAACTTGATCCTAAATGTGACTCCTTAAAAGTAACTGATTTACAACATACTTAAACTAACACAAAGACACACAAACGTAAACTATGGGGTGCTGACATTGTCTTTATTTCAGTTATATGTGCAGCTAGAAGCTGTGTTGCCTTCATTCTTAATAAGACAATGAAATTACCATTTGTTTTCTTAAAAAAAAAAAAAGCTCTTTTCAGGAAGAGTTTCCCTTCAGTCCTACATGGCAGTGAGACGATTTTGAGCTGAATTTCAAATCTCTTATTCTTGCACCTCGTCTACATCGCACAGCAAACAGAAATAAATTATGGGGACCCACATACAAATATTATAACAAAGATACCCACACATTTGCATAAATACTAAAAGAAACTGCAAGTCCCCCTGTCCCAAAGTGTTTTAAACCAGGTTTTAATCACGATGAACATGAAATAAAATGTAAATATCATATCGTACAGTCGTATCAGTTTGAGACAGCAGAGGAAGTCCATGACGTATGATTGGTGGATGGTGTATGAGTGTAAAGTTGAATACAATAGATGGCAGTTATGAGAATGTCTCATTGTCATTTTTCTTTTTGTTTTCTAACTTTGTTCAACTCTAAGTATTCGTAAACAAATATCTCCCCACGAACCCAGAAAAAAACCCTTTGGTATAAACAACTGCATGTTCTCCTGTTGGTAATAATTATAAATTCATTGAAACTATTTTAGAGCACTAGAAAATAAATAAGCATATTAAAGACTATTTAAGCTTTCAGTTAAAACAATACTGGAATCCAGAGTACAAAAGTTGGAGGTGAATTTTGGTTGATAAGATCGACGATGCTGAGCAGTTCGGAGGTCCTTTTTTAAAATATTTTGGTCCTATGACGGTCCAGAACACAGTTGGACCGAAGAGCTTGGAACCTACGTGATCAGCATCTTGCTTTTTAAAAAAAACAACTTTTTATGGAGACAACCAACACCCCTCTCTTCCTTCTCGAAACCCCTTATAGACACAAACACACACTTCTATGCTTTCAGCTTTCCAAGTTGGTCACAAATCACATCCTTCTACATTATTGTCAGGGAGGACGAAGCTTTCTGTTTATCCCTTCCCTAACCCTCCCTCCTTCTCTGGCCCTTCCAACAACTGTCCTCTCTTTAAATCGCCGAGCGCGCCTTCTTCCTTCTTTACTCCCTTTTCGCTCTTCCTTTCTTTTGCCTCTTCCCGTTATCCTCCACTTGCTCCACTTTGCTATGACCGTTAGTTACCATAGAGGTGCCGTTCGCCACCGACTTGCTTCCCTTCTGCGAGGAGGAAGGTTTGCGTCGGTATGCGTGGTAGTAGAAGTTGGCGAAGAGGATGATGAAGGTGACGGCGTAGCCAATCAGAGCCCACTGCATCCAGGCGGGGAATGGACAGCCTGTGTAGAGGGAGTAGCCGGCGTGGCCGATGGTCACGTGGAACTGGATCTGTCACACAAATTGTACACACATCATTAGGCGCAAAACAGCCCACATCATGTTAAAAACATGCACATACTGAACATATTTGGATGTAGATATAGAACATATTCTTCTAAGTACTATCATTGATAGGCAGAAATCAGCATTTTTCAGTATATCTCATTTGTCTTTTTCTAGTTCTGTAATGCTTCGACGAATCAAAAGTTCTGCAGTGCTAATATTTTAAAATCAAAATACATTTAAGGAGGAAATACCACCCAAAAATAACCCTAACCCACACAACATGTATCTTCAAAGTCGCACTCACCATCTGAATAATGGTGAGGTATTTCTTCCACCAGAGGTACTTCTGCATATGAGGTCCCAGAGCTGCCAGGCCGTAGTACCCGTACATGAGGACGTGGATGGAAGAGTTGATCGTTGCACCGAAAAATGCTGTGGAAAAAACATGTAGGCGTAAATTTGTATCAGAGTTCAGCGGTCAGGGGATTTAAAGTAGATAGCACGCAAACTGAATGCCAGTGCTTCATAGTTGGCACTCCATGAGACCCTTTTACTCACATTGTCCACCTGGGACCCATTTCATGCCGATCCACCAGAGGATGAACATGGTGCAGTGATGGTAGACGTGGAGGAAGCTGACCTGAGTGAACTTCTTCCTCAGGATGAAAAACACTGTGTCCAGGAATTCCACTCCTTTGGAGATGTAGTACCACCAGAGAGCCGACGCTATCTGGAGACGTGAAAAACAGGACGGAGGTCATTACTGCGGCTTGATGGGGAAGATCTTGGACCCTAACACCTGGCAGACATTGGCATGGTATCCAATATGGCTTCTTCTGCTGTGTTTCCTGTAGGTTAGATCTTCTTTGACTGGACACTCGCTGAATCCCTTCAAAGGAAAATTAACTCTATACTTGTCTAGTTTTGTAGAATGGCATTGTATATCTAGGTGCTATTGACAGCAGTCTCTGACCAATCAGTGGTCTGAAGTGTTGTAACCTCACCTTCTAGTATTGGCTCAGACCTCATGGAACATGGCTGAGATGGTACCAAAAAAAGGTACCATCTCAGGTACCATCCACAACCTTTGCTAATGGAAAACCAAAAGAGAGCGAGCCAAATACAGCACTGCCTGACAATACGGTGGATGTGAGGCTTTGAGGTCCTAGTAAATCTGACCTTTAAAACACTTAGCTGAATCCACTTACGGAGGACAGTTGAGTGAAGTATTACTATAAATAACTACTGCACCGAGCATCTATATGAGTATATTTGTGAACAAGGTAAAAAAGAAACTAAATAGGAAACTTTCTTTTGTTTTTTGCCTTCAGGGAAAGAAAATCAAGGAAAAGGAAATACTTCAGATACCACATGAAGAGCCATTCTCTTTTATTCAGTATATTTCTACTATTTGTCACTCAAATCAATGTGTCTGTTCCCCTATTTAACTCTTTAGCAGCCTGACGCACACATGCAGAGAGAACACATGGCTGATCTCTGAGCTGCAGTGGTGCCCTCATGAAAGCAAAGGCCTGAGGGTGGAGATTTTGGTGGTGTGTCACGGTGGTGAGACCAATTACTCCCGCCGATCTGAGAGCAGGCCACACCCTGTACGTCCTGAGAGACAAACACTTTTACTCCTCTCTATTTCTGTTCTCCTTTAAAAAAAAACTAAAAGCACTGATCTCCTTCAGGTCAACGTTTTCCTGAGATGAGTCTGGCGCTTTTTTATCTGAGGTGATGTGTGTGTGTGGGAGGGAGCTTACCCTGACTTCATTCTCATCATTGGAGTAGCTGACGGGCTGACAGAGGTAGCTGTAGCCGGCCCTTCGAGAGGCTATTAGGAGCTGGTGGGAAGAGGGAAACCACAAACTCAGAAATTGGTTGACAATTCCTAAGATATGGAGGCAGTGAACACCCTGCTGACATTTTTGTTTTTTTCTAGAGATCAAATTACCAAAATGCATCGAAGGCTTGGTTGAGATATCGTTGTGAGAAAACACCCATACATAAGACTTACTGCTCGACCATTTGAAGGCACTTTAAGGCGGTTCAACTGCAAGTAACTGTCCTGTTTCTTTAGGTTAAGTAGTGGGTTTATCACAGTGGATAAACCCACTACTTAACATAACTCCTCCGCCCTTGGTGTATTTTCTTGCCTTTTCATGGGTTTTGTGCCAGTTAAGACTTCTTCTCTCTATTACCAAACATTTTATATTGTGAATCAAGTTAGAGTTTATAAATGCATTACTTAGTGTCTATATCTAGCATGATTGACACTCTCTGAGGGGCAGCTTTTTGTTAACACTCTTTAGTATCTTATCACGTCATCCCTTCATCATGACAAAAGAAAACCATATGTCACATGTAATACATCTACGTGTCTTCACCTCTTTGGCGATGTAGAAGTTGAGGACCACCATGCTGAAGTTGTAGACTATGAGGGTCTTCCTGAGTATATAGGGCTGGCGGTCCTGCATGTATCTAGGCCCCGCCCACAGGAAGATCAAATACAGGCAGCTGATGGCCAGAGTGGGGAGGGGAGATGACATCATTGGCCAGCTCCCCACCCTCTTGTCTGCAGGAAAAGAATTCAATGATGGTAAAATGTGAGGTATTTAAACAACAGAAGTGCTGTTAACACATCAGTAATGTGTTTAGTATCAAGCTAATGTTCTACAGGTAACATTTACACCATGTCACACAACCTTTAGCTTTTTATTTGGAGCCATTTGGATTACCGTTAGCATTCAGATATGATTAGATAAAAGAAAAAGTTCAACTTCAATCCCTTTCATTTATGACAGGCTTCCTCATTTTGTTTCTTTTGACACTATTCTTATGTGTAATGGCTCCAATTTACACGCATACTACCAGGTTTATTACATAAGATATTAACATATCAAAATATTCCACACACTGCCTGTGACTACTTCTTGGTTCAACTTTGACCTGCCAAAGTTAGCTTTTTAGTTACATGTAATATTAAGTAAGGCAATTCTTTTCTGTGCACTTTTCTGTACATTCCCCTATCTGTAATAGTACGCTGGTGACTAAAACGACTTACAATGATAACACTAGACATTCCTGAACATCCTAAAGTGGCACACTGCTCTTGTAAGAAATACAAATGAGTGATTGTAAAGATCTTACCTGCTATAGTAAGGCCCCATTTGTAAAATTCTACAGTGTCATTCACAAAATGTGTTACAGCCTCCATGGCTCTGCTGTTGGTCCTGGTTATACTGTGGCAGGAAGAGAAAGAGAGAGAGAGAGGGGGGGGGGGGGGGGTCCAGCGTCAGTGAGAGCCACCCAAATTAAATCACAGGCCATGCGTTTCCTATCAGTGTAACTAGCAGCATGAGGAGCTCCTCTATCCAATTTTAGTATGTGTCACTCTTTGCAAATACTCTTGAAAATGGCTGCACACATCCCTGCAATCATTAGCTTGCGATTATTGATGTGCACATTTATCAGGCCAAGTATATTTAGACTGAAGAAAACACTTTTCATCCTCTTGTCAAACTGACTTTTCAGTGTGTGGAGTTTTTCGGTTGCATTCTGCTGTGGTACATTAAATGCTACAACACAGTATTATTCACCCGATTATAAATGCATGGAAAAGTTTGGCACATTGTTGCAAACATACTGACGAGAAAAAAGACGTATTCTATGGCCTTCATTTGAAACAGGATGGCAGTATTAACCTCCAGAAGATGCTAATGCACTTTCTATTGATTCCTGTGATTGCTGGACAGTCTCAACATATTGAGGTAATTGTAGGAAATAGGGTGGAGTATACAGTCATTCATTTATCTTTTTTACATTTTTTTTACATTTTTCTCATTCTCTGATAGAGTTATTAGTAGCAGGACACATTTGAAATCAAATCCAAACTTAATACAGGTTAGAAATATGTTGTATATTAAGGGAGACATGTGGAACCCATTGACTGTGATTAAGCAGCAAACACTTGTTATCCACATCAGAACTGAGAGCAGGTTTCTCCATATGAATCTATTATTAATCCAATGAGTGGGATCAGATTACCTTTTAATAATGAATTACAGTGACTACTGCCCACCAATAAATGTTCACTCAGCCAAGTTCTGAGTATTTACAGCTACACATGGGAGAGTGAGAACGAGTTAATTTGCAGAATGGACTATTTTTTTTTAATGACTTTATGTGCTATAACAACATAGCCTACCCTGCCAGGGTTCAGTTTAGTTGGAGTGGGCCGCGGAAGGGAATCAGATAGAGAGGGTTAACCCGGTTTGTGCGCACACAAAAAGACAGAGGCGCATGTGTCAGCAGGTTTCGCTCGGGCCGCTCAAGAGGCTTAAATTCAATTGATCAACGAGCTTAGATGTAACCCTAAATACAAATGGCCAACGACCCACAAGCCTGTTGGATGGTTATCTGCCTGCATGTGCTATGAGTGAAACACTTAAAAAAAACCAAAAAAAAACCCTCGTTCATAAAGAAAATAATGAATAAAACGTTCAAACTGAAAACAAGTATTGTCGTTTGTCCTCTATAGGTTTGTTCACTGTGTTATTAATAGTCTGGCGCTCCCATAGCCATTTAAACCATTCACACGTGTAACATTTAGGTTAATTCAAATGTAATTATCCGTTTCCTAGGTTTAACAGGTGTATGGGTGAAAGGTGCTGACAGCGAATACATGCGAGAATAATATAAGCTAACATAGTACAAAACTGTGAAAAGTAACGACCCACGTAGAAATAATTGATTTGACGTGGACAAAGGGCTGGGCTCTTTTCCAGCAAGGCTTCTTAAATGAACCCAAAAATAACGCCAAGAACTGGGAGTTAGTCGGCTTGTAATTTAAATGCAAGAGTAGCGTTTGGCATGACCGAAACCCAATTACCACCATGCATAACAGAAAAAATGTTAACAACCCGCTACTTACGTCCTCGATATTTAAGAGCGTGTAATGACATCCGGTGCAATTTGATGCCCAACTCCTTTCTTCTTCTTCTGCCGTCACTGCCAGTCAGTTTCTACGCCGCTCCGGTTACAGTTCGACATTAAACAGCAATTTGGCAAGAAACTAGACAAGGCAAGTGAAAATATATGTGGTAGAAAGCCCAATTATGCATTCAGTCCGTGCCGGCCGCTCAGCCGCATCATCTTCTTGCAATCTCCCAGAGACCGAGAAGCCAGATGGCATTGCGCATGCGTGAATTCACTCCAGGCTAGTGTGTGTGTCCGTGTGTGCGGTAGCCCATTGGCAGCCCATTGGCAGCTCATGGCTCTCTGTGAGATACTTACTTCTGTTCTACCTCGGTATTAACTGCTACTGTATGACTATCTAGGTTGGCAGGGTTGCTTTAAAAATGTTATACGTTATGATAACTAGCTAACTGTAAAATAAAATGTTATCAGTAGGCTAACCTAATGTGATTATCAGAATATACAGATTACTTACCGTTACTTTTGGATTACCTCAATATCAAATGCAATGCACACACATAAAAGAGAAAGGCAATATTAAAAAGATGTGTTTCACCTTAGTGTTTATGTAATACAACAGAACAATGTAACCTTTGTAAAGGAACCAAGAAACCTAGGCGTCAAGATTCACACAATTATTAGCCTACGGAACAGGACATTTTACATAGAAGAAATAACATGTTCTCCTTTTACAAAACACATTATATGCTCTCTTTTTTTTGTTGTAATATCGTAATCCTGTTTGTACTGTAATCTGATTACTTTTAAAAAATTGTATTTAACTGTAAGGGAATACAGTAACCTTTTTTATTGTATCTTGATAACCCTGATTTATCCGTTACTTCCCAATCCTGAAGATATCAATGTTAATGTACCAACTAATTTACCTACACACACA
This sequence comes from Eleginops maclovinus, assembly GCF_036324505.1. Classification (NCBI taxonomy): domain Eukaryota; kingdom Metazoa; phylum Chordata; class Actinopteri; order Perciformes; family Eleginopidae; genus Eleginops; species Eleginops maclovinus. Next base: position 11,797,655 of record NC_086363.1, on the reverse strand, counting down.
CTTCTTTGCTTAATACATGTAAATAAAGCCTTACTATTGGCTTTTATGTAGGTCATACAAATCTAACTGTTTCCACATGGTAAAAGAATTGTCTAAATCCATGTACTTTGGGTCTTTGGCTCTGCAGGTAGCTGGTGAGAATATGGTCTGCCCTTTCTACTAGTTGATTTGTCCCACTAGATGGTGCTGTCAACCTGTGATGAATGTTCAGTTAACCTACCCTCTTCACACACCAGCTCATGAGGTTTCTTTGAAGGAGGCCACTAAGTCAACAATGAAGTTCCTTTTTTAACTACAATCCACCAAACGCCCTGCTTATAGGCTTAGGCACTTTTTTATTCATATTGCAATAAGTATTTCTCACTCACAGAGGTAATGTTTTCCATAGTCTGCAGTGAATTAGCAAGCGTCCGAGTGAAGTATAGTTGTGATGGGACATGGAGTGCCTCCAGTAATGCAGGGGCTTTTGGCACTAAATGTTTCAGCATGGTGTAGACGATGCCCTCCTTGAGCATAAGGTCCACTTAGGAAATCATTTTCTCTATCATCTCTCTATTTAAAACATGATAGGCATAGGCCTTTCAGTATAACAGTCAAAGTAAGATAGGAAAGGGCCCGGTGAAAGAGGTAGTACTGTAAATGCACATTCATGGTTCAGCTATGAACTTGCACCACTTGTTTAGTAACATGATAACATGTTGTAAAGACATCTATCTTATTGAGTTAATATGGCATAAAAAATAGTCTTTGTAAAACCATAGGAAGATTATCTCTGAAACTACAAAAAGTGCCCTTTTGTGAAAATGTGTTGCCAATGGCCCAATTGCATTCACTATTGCCTTGCTGGTTCAGTTCATGACTGTAATTGCAACATAAATACAGTTCTTCAGTTATTCGCCCGGGCAAAGAAAAACTTAATCTTAAGAGCGTCCTCCCCATCTTGGCCTCAGGATCAGCAAGAAAGAGGTTGATTTTGGAGAAGTACATCATTCAGATTGACCTGCCTTCCTACCTGCATTCCATTGGCCTTGCCTGACTTGGGCAAACACACACATTCATAACTGTGTGGTCCTTTGGTTTGGCGTATTCAGAATGAGGCAATTGCAGAATGTGCAGTAAGCACATTAGCGGTCCTAGGTCTTGACTAATGCTCTGTAACTGCACTGACCACATCAGAGTAACCTGGAAGGTTGGTTTGGCTTCAGATTGCGGGATGAATAAATGCACTTAATATTAGCAAAGCCCTGAACAGTGCACTAATAACTCTTGGCTGTATTACATTGAGGCAAATTGTCTCATGTGACATCTGGAAAGTGAGTTCCGTTGAGTTGTGGTAGTTCAGACTTGTTTGAATGCCACATTGACTGCCTGTATCTGTCCTATGGTGTGTGAAAAAGTGGCTGTACAGTTTAAATGTCATGTGTTGGTGACTAAACTTCCTGTTTACATCCTTCCCATTTTATTCTTCTGGCTTGTTTCATTCTTGACCTGTTTGTTGTTTCTTTAACTTCCCTATGGCTCCTTCTGTTATGTTTCCCTATTGTTATGCCTTGTACAGTAAAGTTAGTGTCATTTAACCTTACACACTCTTTGTTGCTCTTTAAGGTCTTCATGTTTTATTACACATCTGTCAGTGACTTTTTTTCAAAAGGGTAAATGTTTCACAATTTCCAAGCCGACATATCCATCTTTTTTAAGCATCAATCAGAGATTCATATTAGCTTATTATTTATGCTGGAACACACTGTACACTAACCGCCAACAATTCTGTAAGGGAAATTTCTTTCTGTAAGGCGAATTCACAGCCAACCACCTGGGACGAACCATTTTCCACATACCTCTGGAGCAGTACACTGTTGTAAAAAAGCCTTTTGGGAAACACCACTTTTCCAAAACATTCCCCTAGTAAGGTGGTCATTTCTTTCACACAGGCCTCTTGTAGAAACTGTGAGCACATAATCTTGCAACATGCAACAAGCATTTGTTTGCATGTATTTCATCAGAGAAAGTTTAGGAAGTATACAATGCGAGTCATTTCCTGTATCATGAGGGTTTCGCCACCGCTCAGCCTCTTTAGGACACTGAAGGCAGGTTTGAGTGTATTGATGGGAGAAATTAACATTAGCACATATTCTATTGCAAAAATAGTAAATATTTGACCCCCTTTTTCACAAGCCCAATATCTTTCAAACATTCTGATACTAAGATAGCATTTCACAGACAAATTCAGAAAAAATTAACTTTGTTTGAGACAGATTTTTCTGCTTAGTGATACATTTTCACATACACATACAATTCCATTAGACAGCTTTTAGAACACAGAAAGTGTATTCCATACCATATACGCAGGTTTTAATGACACTAATCAAGCACATTTACATGCAGGAAATATCACCATTACTGTAAGACACAGAAATGCATTGTTGTCATTTAAGCAATTTTTGATAATGTAAAAAAAAGAGTTGCACAGAGAGGAATAACTCAGTCAAGATGTACTCTCGAAGATCTGCCTTTTTTTCAGCACGTGCGGCCAGGAAATTACAGGCTTACGGAGATTTGGCTCTATGAGTGTGTACATATACTTACTTTTATCAATGGTTTTTCTGTGTTCCTAGACTTTAGGTGGGTTTGTATAATAACGTATGTGTGTTTCAGGTAAAACACAGTGAATTATCATTTTCATCTGCAGAAAATTCCAACAGTTTCCCCTGAACGACTCATTCCCTTTCTGCATAAGTGCCATGAGTCTTTCTCTTTCATAGTTCATGTGTATCTAACTCCTTTGCATCAGAGTCTTTTTATATGCTTTTAATTTGAAAGGCATATGCATCAAGGCTCAGCATAAACTTCAGTAGCTGACCCCTCTCTGTCTTCAGTGGCACAATAGATGTGGCATTAGGTCACAGCTTGTGCCATTTTGAGGATTACTTTCTATTAATGCCTCCTATAAAAAGGGTTTGGGCTGCACACATATATTATTTGCTCTACATTTACACACACACACACACACACACACACACTCACACTCACACTCACACTCACACTCACACTCACACTCACACACACACACACACACGGTGGTTTGTCCTCATTTGGCCTCTGCATAGGGGAAGCCCGCTCCCTGCTGTAGAGTGTGGTCAGACAGCCCACATACAGAAAGTACCTCAACACACGGCCGCTGATGGAGAACCAATTATTTTTTTCTTTCCCATGCATGCTCATTGCTTTATTCCTCCCCCTTCTTAGCCAAAAACCTTCCTGCTCCAGTCAGTTTCTATTTATTCAGTTTTTCAGTCATTCACTGTGTTATATGCTTCCTGTCTCTCAAAACATAACAGTTTTCATTAATCATCATCTTTCCAAAGCAGTTCCTCTTCTGTTTTTCATTTCAACATGCCACATATCAATCCACACTCTGTTGTCTGCTGTTGCAGACACGTACACACACACACACACACACACACACACACACACACACACACACACACACACACACACACACACACACACACACACACACAGGTTGGCCAACAGCAACGCCCTGTTTACAGTTATACTGAAAATTGAATACAATTTTCTTGAAAATTGTATAACAACAGACACAGACACTTAAGAGAATTGGTTGGAGGCAGAAATGCAGAAATAAAGACATTTTTTAGAGTGGTATTGACATTACAGAGGGGAATAAGTGCTTTGATTTGTGGTAGCCTTTCAAATAACTACAGTAAAAGTAAATGCTACACCCAGTAAACGGCTCCTGAAGCTCCTTCTGCAGAGAAGTAAAGTTGAAATGTAAAGATGGCTGTTTCTGATGAGGGCTTCTTAAAATAAAATACCGTAATTATTACATCTCACATGCAGGGAGGGCCGACCAGCCATATCATTTAAAATGGTGAATATTATAATTATCTCCAGAAGTGAATCTAAGAGCCAAATGGTTAACTCAAGCTAAGTGTGCATCCAGAACAAAATGCTTCAAAAATCTACTCCCACTCAGAGAAAAGTCTTAGTTTAAGGCATCTGTTTCATACAAATAGGTCCTGTCACTTCACAAAGGCTGCAAAACACACATGCTATAGAACAGCTGTATCGGTATTACCCATATGTACCTGTAATGCAAGGGGGTGACCTAAAACAGCTGTAGTAATGACTAAGGAGGAAGTCATGTGAAGTGGTTTAAAGAGTTACAAAATCCTGTTTATGATGAGGATGGAGTGGATGAGTGGTTGTATGGACGGATATATTCTAAAATACACACTTTCACCCAGCAGATTGCATAATGTACCAAACTTAAACCATTACAATACATAACACAGATACTTTTATTAACCCACAAGATTAACTTTTCCCAAACTAAAGTAATACTTTTTGTTTCAATAACAATGTCAATCTTGTGTTCACAACGTGGGCCTGCTGCTGGTTTTCATTTTTTTGGGGTCATTGGCAAACGACCCATCATGTTGTTCAGCCATTTTTTATAAAAGGATATGCACATGTTCACTATTTTGTTTAAGTAAAGCCTGATCTGTAGTAACACATGTAATACTTTTTTAACAGGTAACAGAGCCATAACAAGTTGAAAAGAATATGTTTTAATATAATGTTTTCATTACCTATAATATGAACAGTAATTCACTGATGAGAGCAAACCACAGACAAGTAAAAAGGAGATCTCCGGGTAGCCTGCTCTGCTTGATGAAACATGACCCTACGCCATACCGTCACCTATGCAACGTAATGATGGTAAAAAAAGAAATCCATTCCAGTGATTATGTCAGTTATTTCATAGCAAGTCATTCTCACTGTACATATATTATCTTTGTAATCCTGTTGTATTGTTATTAGTCTAAATCCACAGCATATTTAATCAGACACACCATCAAATGGACACCCTAAACAGCTATGACTAAAATCCAATTCATATATTATATTCAACGCTCTTTTATTTAAATGTGAAAAATACTGTGACTAGCTCATCGCCCACTTTAAGGGCTCTTATACAATGATAAGAGTTAGCGTAATGTGAACAGATTTCTTTCTATGTCTGAAACGGTATGATAATATTTTGAAGGAAAACCTTTTCTTCCGTAGACTAAATCTATCTGGAAGCACTTGACTTGTCTTTACCACATGAAACCTGATTCTCCTGATTTTTCCTCGCTGGAACCCACTGCAGCCACTTATTTTGTCTGCCTCGTGCATGGTGTAATGCAATCTATTAAAAAAATGATACGCCACACAAGGCAACAAGTTATTAGATCAGTTTTGGTGTTATTAGAAGTTTGAGGGTTGGCTACTGTAGCCTGGAAAGCAGTAGTCAACATGAGGCACTTCCAGCACAATGTGGTCACTAATTATATTTACAGCCGGTTCAGGACCACCTCTGCCAATAAACCCACCACTGAGACATTGTTAAATGGCAGATAGACCTTCATAAAGCAGTTTTTTCGGGTATTTTGAAATGACAAACCTACAGCCCAAATGACTGACCTTTTATGTGGAAAATAAGTGCAACAAATACAAAGCAAATTGTTTTCCAAACCTTATTTTCCTTATTTTTCAGAGATCCTGAAACTTAATCCCCCCTGTCTGAAGCTTCAAATGGGTGAGTACCTCTTTCATTATAACTATGGTCAACGGCAGCTTTGACCTAATTGTGTGTGGCTGCACTACCTACTCTAAACCTTTATAGCGTATATTAGTCTGTAGTATGGAATTGGGACGCATTAGTTGTAGGTAGGCACTGACTGCAGGTATAGCAGTCAGTAGTTAATCCTCTGCCCCAGAGAGCTCAAAGCCTCTCAGCACTGTCACGTTCTGTTACCGTTAATCTGAACTCGATGCGCTGCCAACGGGCTGACCCACTGCCTGCGACCTGGCCATGGCTGAGGTCAGCGTCTGACGTCACCAGGAGAAGCAGGGGTGACCTGTGCCGGTGGACTGCACTCTGAGAATAACTGGCAATTACCTGAGTTTAAAATGCCAATGAACTCTGATAACTTATTGAAACTGAAAGTTTACTTGTTTCATAACTTAAACACTTCCACATTGTAAACATACACATGATTTGACCTGCTTAACAGACGATGAGAGAGGCCAAACTGAAACAAAACTTCCAAATTATTTTTGAATGACATTTGAAAATGTCAATAAGGTGAGTGATAAATTCAGAGGGAAAGCAGATATGCATTGTTCTCTGTATTGCTGCTGCACAAGATCCGTCAACACACTATTTGTGATGGACAGGCTGTCTAAAGAGATGCATAAAACTGAGGAAACCACTTTAATTAAGGACACATGCTACCACTTTCACTTTGTACCAAGTAGGTCGCTACTCTGAAGTAGCTGCATCAATAACGCAATTCTCATTTTCAGTCTTATATATATTTTTTTTTACTCTACTGTGACATGTTTTCTTGCTTTAATGTTCAAAAAGATCTTTATTTTTCTCCTACTGTATGCACCTCTTTTCACCCTTTGTCTGAAACCAGAGCCTAATCTGGAGTTTCAAACAGAAACTCCCGCAGGACGGAACTTTGGGATTTTAGCTTTTGCAGACCATTCACATGCAAAAAAACCATGTATATATATATATATATATATATATATATATATATGAAAAAGGGAAAACCCCCCAAAACAAAATAGGGCCCCCCTTTTTTTTTCTCGCACCTGTGCTTTGAATGCTGAAGTTTGCCAGCTTGCTGACAATATTTAAATGATGGTTATTGTCTGTGTTTTTTATGCTAGTGAGCACATTTGCATATTTAGTGGTCTACTGATGTGTGTTTGATGGAGCATGTCTTAATATCGTTGTCAGTGAAGGAGTGCTCTCACATCCACTTTGAATATGTTATCCTACAGTGTGTCAAAACTCTGTTTGTGTTCTATGAGACAAATTATTTCTTTGACTTTATGTAAACTTGGAGCCGTTTAAAAGACTGAGGACCAAGGAAGCTTAAGACATACAATTCCTAGATATCAAGGAGTGGATCTTGAATACATTGGGGACATATATTAAATGTTGACTATAGCAGAACAGTTTAAAGAAAATGTGCACCACATAAGTCATGCTTTAATAGTTTTAAAAGAAAGCATAAAAAGTAGAACTAAATCTTGTGTGATAAACTGCTTAGCTGGATATTATAGATATACTGCTTTGAATTGAAAGCAACTAAAGAAGTTAAAATGTAAGTTTGAAAGGCCTGCATGACATCATTATATTAACCCATTAGTTCTACTTAGTAGTGTAGAACAGAACAAAAACACAACACTTTTCCCAGGAGAATCTTTTCTTAGACGTTTTAGAGCTTTTTAGCAAATCTAAGGCTATGTCCCAATTGTCAATTTGCACTGATATGAGACATTTGTCATTAATTATAAAGTTACATTTTCATGGATTTTTCTTTAATGAAAGTCGCCTGTTATAAAGCCATGCTTTTCAGTAATAATAGATCAGTGCAAAAGTGGTTGTATTTTTGTCTTTGCGGGACATTTTTAAGAAAGTCTTTGCTGTTTGTGGCCTGTGAGAAAATGTTAAGGCTTTCTATTCAAGCAGGCACGATTATGGTTTTTATGAATGGATTAAAAGGGCTTCATTTGTTTGTTCTTTTAGAAGTGTTCAATTATTTTTGTTTTGCAGTCATAGCAGTTGTGCTGAGTATTTTTGAATGCTACACAAAAACCTTTATATCGTTAGATGTTGAGGCACATTATGTTCTAGGAGTTTCACTTACAACATATTCAGTGAGTCAGACAGAACATGTGAGTTCATATGTGTGTACGTGTGAGCATGTTCGTGCGTGTTTGTTGTGTGAAAAGATGTGTGTTGCATTGTTCTAGCCCGTCACCAGCTGGTTTTCTATCCCCACTCTACCATAACTCTTACCTACACACAGTAAATATGTCTCGGAATATTTAATGAGGGACTAAGTAATGCTAATTGCTAATTTATTTTACACTAGATATGCATGTTAATTGATCCTTTCCTGAAAAGTTAACCAAAAAGTCTGTTTTGGTTGTGTGATTGTGGCTAAGGAAAAGTGTGATTATCATTCTTTTGGCAGGATGAGCATCTTGACTTTTATTTAGCAATAAAGGAGAAGATTCACATGTGGGATTAAGTTAGAAGATGCAACATTAGGGGAATGGATGCATTTAAGGGAGTGCACTCAGTCACTTTCCTTAGGTTGGAAGCAGGGTCTTGGAAAGTGCAACGACCTAAACAACATTTTATCAAGGTATTACACTTTCAAGCTAGTGTTCAATATGCTCAAGTGTGCAATAATTTAATTGTTATAAACTAATACATTTTGAAAAATGTGTTTTAAATATCAAGAGGACTGCTATCAGCACAGTCATTGAACCACCAACTGTTGCTTTATAGCATCGCCCGATTTCGTTGTTGAACTAGCTCACTGTTACTCATTGCGCGGCTCGCGAGCCACATGCGGCTCGTGAAGCTTTACTTGGCGGCTCGCGCAAGCCTAAAAAATATTAATAATAATTTTTAAAAAAAACACAACCTTTCAAATGTGCTCCCGAACCATATAGTGAACGCTACAACATAATCATCTGCATTCCGATAAGTAGCCTATGCAACAAAAAAAAGCCGAACTAACTTTTGTTCTAAAGGGGCCGCCGTACCTGGCAACGCATCCCACCAAACATTTGTTTATACTTAAACGTTTGAACTTCGCACGTGTCAATGCTACGTCGGATGTGATATGCAAAAATCAGTGATCACAAAATGGATCGTTTTTTAATTAGGAAGGGACCGAAATTAGCTGATGCAGGAGATGGAAGAGTTGCAAGAATAGATGCAGGAGATCGAGAGACACAGACAGATGCAAGAAACAGAGAGGGGAGAGAGTGTGAGGATCAGCATGCAGACCCCGACGAGGGGACAAGCAGCCAGACGGAAAGTCAGTGTAAATAAAGGAAGGTACGAAGCATAAAAGATGAGCACAGGAAATTTCAAGATAAATGGACGGATGAGTTTTTGTTTCTTCTCCATAATAACACCCCGCTGTGCTTATTGTGCAATGAAACTCGTGCCTGCTTTAAAAGGAGTAACTTGGAGAGGCATTTCAGAACAGCGCATCCACAGTTTAATGAAAAGTATCCACCTGGCAGTGAAGTAAGAAAGAATAAAATTACACAGCTCATTACTTCAGTTGGGGAGCAGCAACGACTTATCCACAAGACAAGCTCCGCTGCCGAGCTTCTAACAGAGGCATCTTTTGAGATAGCGTGGATTTTGGCCCGGGACAAAAAACCTTTCTCGGACTCCGAAACGGTTAAACACTGTTTCTTGGCTTCCGCTGAAATAGTGTTCAGAGACTTCGCCAACAAGCAAGAGATAATCAAAAGATTAAAAGCACTACAGCTCTCTGATTCCACGATAATAAGGCGGATGGAAAATATAGGAAAGGACATCCGTGACCAGCTGCTTGCTGATCTGCGCGCCGCACCTTCTTTCAGCATCGCAGTGGACGAAAGCACTGACGTCACAGATATAGCTCAGCTGTGCGTTTGGGTGAGGTTCCCAAAAGAAAACGCTTTTCGAGAAGAAATGCTGTGTTTACTACCACTCCAGGGCCAAACAAGAGGCGAGGATGTCCTGAATGCACTTTTGGCATTTTTTGAGGAAAATAATCTCAGCTGGTCCAAACTCGCAAGTGTCTGTACTGATGGTGCCCCAAGCATGCGAGGCAAAGAGAAGGGTCTTGTTGGCCTCATGAAAAAAAGGGATGAAATGCCAAATTTCACCAGCTTCCACTGTATCATCCACCAGGAGGCCTTGGTGTCAAAACTGAGAAACCATGCATTTCAAAACGTCATGCAAGTTGTTGTGCATGTGGTCAACTATATAGTGTCAAGACCACTAAACCACAGACAGTTCCGACAATTAATCGAAGACTATGAAACAGAATACAGCGACTTAGTGTTGCACAATGCAGTGAGATGGCTGTCTCGTGGGAGAGTGCTGGAGCGGTTCCTGAGCCTCCTTCCTGAGATCAGCACCTTCTTGGACAGCAAGGGGAAGCAACAGCTAGAGTTGAAAGATTCACAGTGGATTGTGCAGCTGGCCCTCCTTACTGACATTACATGTCACCTGAATTCTCTCAACCTGCAACTCCAAGGAAGAGACAAGCTCCCAAGTGACATGCTGAGAGCAGTCATAGCATTCAAAAGCAAAATAACTGCTCTGTGGATACCTGACAGAGTACTCATTCACTTCCCCAAACTGAGAGAAACAACCACACGAGACCCATCACTGCTGCAGCATTTCAGCTATACTGGATTTGTTAAAGTTTGGGAGGAACTGAAGCTTGAGTTTGAGTCCAGGTTCAGTGACGTGATTGAGCAACAGAACATTTTCAATTTTATTGAGAACCCCTTCAACATGGATGTAACCTCTCTCACTCCATCCATCACTCAGCTCTGCCCTGGTGATCGTGCTGCTCTGGAGTGTGAAATAGTTGAGCTGCAAACAAATGCCATTCTCCAAGCTGAACTCAAAGAAGGTGTTGGTCACTTCTGGAGTTTGGTTTCTGAAGAAAGTTTTCCCACTTTGAAACCCCTTGTGCAGAAAGTGATGTCTTTTTTTGTGAGCACATACACCTGCGAGTCAACATTTTCAACTATGAACATTATCAAGAGGAAACAGAGAAACCGACTGACAAATGCTCATCTTGAATGTCTCACTGTGATTGCAACAACAAATTACAAATACAACATCAAGAAGGTCAAGGCCATGCAAGCAATGTTCCGCTCATCCCAGTACTAAGGTAATAAATATCTTAATTGAAATGATATTGCTTTTGTCTTTTTTGTGGACGTTTGTGCACATTTGCAAAGGCGTGGTATGTTAATGTACATGTGCGGCTCTCCTCCTGTCTTTTTTCTTCCTATGTGGCTCTTGAGAAAAAAATAGTGAGTATCACTGAACTAGCTGAAGGGAAAATGGATAAAGCCTTTTTCTGAAAACAACCATAAGCCGTACAATTGCTGTGGGTCAGAAAGGAATTAGGTGTAGCAGTAGCATATGCTAAGTGATAGTTACAAAGCTATGAAACAAGACAGCTGGTCGCTATCGTCCATTTCTTTGCTACACCACTGTCCCTACCAACCAGTCCTTTATCTAACTCCGAGTGGCGTCAATCCAGTGCTGTCTGCAGAGGTTCTGTGGTGTCTCAGTACAGCAGCAAAACACAAATGCCTTTACGCACATGAATTGTAAATAGCACCCTCCAGGTTTTCTTTACGATTTGGCAGTAAAGAATGCTCCTGAGGGCATTGCACCACCACCTCCTCTTCCAGAATGTTCTCTGACTTTACCAGTCTATCACGGTCCTCCTGTTTCCCTTTAGCATTCTGCAGTCACAGATGCAAAGAGTTTGTCTGGTGTTTGGCCCATGTTACACAAGTATGTGGAGGATTTCAAAAAGAAAAATATCCCAAACCTTGCCATTGCCTCTTATGACACCAGTGCAGGGTTAGGGTTAGGGTTAGAGGTCATTGGTTGGCAAGGTTAGCTTAGCTTGACAAAACAATTGGAAAAAGAGGTTAACAGCAAGCCCTGCTCTGTCCCAAGTTGTATTTCATTCAATATATCGCAGATCAGGTAGAAATATGCAATGACAAACTACAGCAGGTATCAGAATGTCCTAGTTCTTCAAATGTTTTACAAAACCACAATGTTGTATGCTATAAATAACAGAAGACAATACCAGTCCATATCAAAACGTGCTCCTAAAGTACAGGAACCTTTAAATATCTGTTTGAACTGGAAATCTGCATGTTTTTTGTTTAAAACACTCAGTCTGGCTGTTACAACATTAGCCAATACCATTCCTGATGAATTATTGATTTGGTATGAGACCTCTGGAAGACCCAGCTGTCAGTGTTTTGTGTTGTGAAACAGACATTCTTACTTGAGGAGTTAGAAAAGATAAACACCGTGCACAGATAGATGGATTGAGTACTTGGAACTCTTGGCTGCATTCCTACATGGATTTTCAAATTTTATCCTGAAGGAGCGTTTTCTGAACAGCATTAAATACTAGGATGGATTATTTTCTAAATGATGCTTGAAGGGAGATAGTTGGCAAAATCTTTACCAAGATAGAAGCAACAAAAGACCCTTAAGGTCTTTTCTAATAACACAGAGGACACAGAGATTTCTGTTTACAGAAGAGGACATAAAAAACACATGCACACCATCCAGACGCCCCTCTGAGCTTCCTATGGGGTGAATCATCCGGGGGTCTGATGTGGTTAACGACGACCAGTGTTTCTGTGTTTGCTCTGATTCTGCCCTCACAGCCACATGGGATTCGATAAGTTGAGAAGCTGCGCTGAGTCATCACAACGTTCCCCTCATTCTCACGATTTATCCTGTGGTTGCTGACTCAATGAAATGAGCCATCTTTTTCGACTGAAACAATAGACTTAGACTTCTTAGAGACTTTTGGATATATTTTCAATGATTCATAACATTATAGCACTGATATAGTCGACACAAGGCCACTGAGCGTGACTAGTGACAGTTTGTTGAGACGTTAACTAACCACCTAGAAGACAACATGCTCAAACTTTCAAACTCTCCAAAAAGAAAAACACACAGCACAACTCAGTTTTGTGTGTCAGAGTTATGCCAGAGTTATGCCAGAGTTATGCCAGGAGGAGACGAAGAGATGATTGAAGGCATTGCAGATGTCTGCAGTCACTGAAATTCCTTTATTTTTCTTATAATTTACCAGGCCAGAGGTGGTTGGTATGTGCGGCTCTTCCATTATACAAACAAAGAGTCAGTACTGTGAGTGTTTGATCAGTGCTGGCCAAAAATGTGTGGGAAGTTTTACAGTCAAATTATATTTAACATGACATGCAAAACAACGAAAGAGCCTCAACACAAATATAATCAGCAGGGTTCCACGGCAGCAACTTTGATGAGTAGATTCAGCATTAGGCTCTGTACCTTTTGGCCCCAGCCCTATGGCTCCCGGCTCCTCCATTTACATCATTACAAATGTTTAACTACATCAATCCCAATCCTCAAATGAGAGCCAGATAATATTGAACAAATAAAACAGTCTGGATCTGATGTTAAACAGCCTATTGTTTGACATTTGTATTGGACATGTCAGCTTTGCTCACACTAAATGACAAAATCCAGGCCTAAAAATGTAAAACAAGCAGATAAAGTGATTCCCTTCCTGTTTTAGTATTTTTCTCCCTCCTGTTATCTTGAACACATAAAGAGACCTGTCAAGATTGCTATTAAAGTCATTGAACCAAAGAATAAAGGTGGACAATAAATCACGTCTTTTATACTGATGGATGACATCATAAATTGTCACTATGCAGCAAAGAACAGTAAAGGCTGTAATTTGGGATACAAGAGGAGTCCCTGCTATATTTTTATGGGTCTTAACACCAGCTATTTCCACATTATTTATGATTCTGTCAGTGCCGGGTACAAGGGAGGGGTTGTGATATTTTTGTCACAGATGTAAAATGAATTCTGGAAGTGTTGCTACAAGCAGGAAGGGGATGGCCCGCTGTATATCACAGCCTGGAAATGTCAACAACTGTAATGCAAAGACCAAAATGAATCATGTGTTAGTCTCACTACTTTCCTTTCCCATAACATGTGTGGCCTTCAGTCCATTCATTCCAACTGAAGACATAACTCATTACATCATTTTGTAAAAGGCTAATTCATTTCAATCAGATGGCTACTCTAGTTTTAAGCAAACATTACCTGAAATGGGGTAAACGGTGCTTCTGTTGGGGACTATTTTCAGCTGAGGATTATTCCACTTTGTGAGCTAGTGAGTACATTGATGGCAGCAGGACGGTGTACTGTATATGAGTTTCAATCAAAGTTAAATGCAGCCCCCACGTTGATTGTAATAAAAGATGATTTAATCCAGGGTTAGAGTTAGATGGTTTGTTTAGTAGTTTGTCTACAACATATCTTGGTGGCATAGGAATACAATGTATCAGGGTTTGATACACTCTTTTATAGGACAATAAGAGAAGATACATACCACCAATTGATTTACTATTCAATTAAATTATACCGTTACATGTTGTAGTCTTCTTCTTCTTATCATTTCTGTTTTCACTTGTTCAGAGGATATTCATGTAAAATCTGTTTCCTTACTGTAAATATTAAACCTGGAAACATCAAACGCATGTCGCATGGAGTTTCATAACCATTTAGAGGGACTTAAAACTTTAAAAGTCAACACTACAAAATTCTGTAGCTGTATTGAAATAAAAACATCTCTTTAAATTTCGCATTTATATTCATTGTATTGTTTATAGTTTAAAACGTTATGGGGCCTTCTGTTTTGAGGAACATTGTATTTGATTTCAAATGGACATGTCCCCTGATTACTGTAAACAAGTTGTAAATAACTACATTATGCTACATAACTTTTCTGTGCACATGAATTTTCATTGTGCAACATAAAATGCTTTATGAGGTGCAGCAGCTTTGTTTTCCATTTTTGACATAATGTTTTTGGAAAACGAAATTTGGTTAAGCAAATATTTCCATGGTCTCATGTTTCAGATCCTTTGTTTATTTTTATGTCCCAAAACATTAAAATGGAAAAGCTGTCCCTTACTTAACCAGACCATGAATCATCTTTATAATACTGCATGTTTTTTCACCAATAAGCAATGGCGTCATCTCTTGGAGGCAAAGCCTGCTTATCTTCCTCACCACTTTCTGATGATGTATTTTTCTCCTGCTGTAGTCAACAGGTAACTCAGACACAGGAGATCATTTCAGACAGAAGAGATTCATTCTCTTTCAATCTTTTTGAATGCACTTTTTTACGTCTTTGAATTGGATCTCAAAATGAAGTTTTCCATGGCAGTAACCGCACAGAGCACACAGCTTCTGCGCTTGTATAGTATGTTGGGTGGTTTTTCTAGAAAAATACATTATGAGGGCAATACTTGTTGATCTTGTATAGGATATATCAATTCTTGCAAGAACATGACGCCAGGATACAAGATGGCGCCACAGACTTTACAATAATGCAAGGATGGAGCTCCGTAAAAACAAAGCTGTCCCTGCCGTCTGAGGGTCTATCCGTTTTTGACAACAGAAATATTGTTTCCTGGCATCACTTTAACATTTCACAGGGGAAACCTGCTTTTTTGAATGAGGGCGCACGCCCGAAGTAAGATGCGCCCAAAGTAAGCTGCGCCTCTGTGACATATAAATTTTTTAAAGCCTCGTTAGACAAACTGTGGGTGGAACCTCCAGCTTTTTCGTATCTCTGAACATTTCTTTTGAGTATTTAGCCGCTTAATCTTCTCTAAGATTGAAATAACATGCACATAAACCAAACCGTCAGTTAGGGAGGGCGAAAAAAGGGTGGAAAGATTTGCTGGTGTGAAAGATGAGAAAGAGGGTCAGAATGTGAGAGATATAAATCTTAAAGGGGTAGATGTAGTGAAAAAAGTGTTTAAAACCCTAATCCTTTTTCAAGAGAACCCCACATTCACACTGGCTAAGTGATAAATGCAGCTGCAAACCATTCAAACCATACTTTTCCCTAATGCGTTTAGTTGGAAAGCCAAAGGTAGTTAGCTAAATGTGTCATTCTTTAACCATTAAGACTCCAAGCATGTCATGGAGCTAACAAATAACAATGGAGCTATAAAGGAAACTTAACCCTTAATCACATGTACATATTTTCAGAAGCCCTGTTTGAACTCAAGTTTTAGACTTATATTGTTTCTCTATTAGTTAAATCTATCTCACCCTTGATTACCTTTGTCCCCTCTTTCACCCCAAAAAAGAGACGTCCTTTTCTCTCTCTGACTAACTTTCCTCATCCCAGTCTTTCCTTTCTATCTCTCCACAGATGTCTGCTCACCAGCTGCGCTCAGATGGCTGAGGGGAGCAGACAAGCTGTTTTTTTATAGAGCGTACACACACACACACACACACACACACACACACACACACACACACACACACACACACACACATTATCATAGTGACCCGCCACACCGGGGATCCAGGACTCTTGTCCCAAAGTTGAAAGAGTTTTCTGCCTGATCATTTTCTTTTTGACATATTTCCACCGTCTATGACCACATCAATATGAAACAGATGCCCCTAACTCACAAGTGACTGCAGACAAACATGGGATACGGTCCGAAGAGGTCAGGAATTTGGCTGTTTCTCTGCTCTAATCGGATAAGTTTTTTTTCTATGTCGTATGAAAATGATTAGACTGCAGCATTTGGCCCAGAAAATGGGGAAAGTTTGTGGCAAAAAGGGCAGATGGAATAAGTTTTAATAATGTTAAGTTAGTATATCTCTCCATGAGTAGAATTAAATGTATGATGTATCTCAAGCTTATGGAAACATATGTAAAATTATGTTTATCTTATTTAGCTTTAGCTTCAGTCATCTTATGATCTGGAGGGCCTCATAGTCACCTGTGTAAAAATGGTTGCTAAGCTTTGATTGGACCATCGCTGTTCATGGGAAGGGATAACCAAGCTGTCAATTTGCTTAAATGTTCACATTTTACCGCTAAAATTGCAGTCTAAGTTTTCAGTCTAGGTTGTTGCCATGGTGGCGAGAAGGACGGGTGTGATGCCAGCCCCTTCAGACCTTGGGTAAACTGAGACCAGATATTCTGCAAGGTTTCCGTTTGATCGACTCTGGGGTCGTCTTGTTGACCTCCCCACACAAAGTAGGAAGTCTTAGAGTGTGTGTGTGTGTGTGTGTGTGTGTGTGTGTGTGTGTGTGTGTGTGTGTGTGTGTGTGTGTGTGTGTGTGTGTGTGTGTGTGTGTGTGTGTGTGTGTGTGTGTGTGTGTGTGTGTGTGTGTGTGTGTGTGTGTGTTGGGTGAGCAGGCAGGGCTACAGGAGGGGTTGAAGGGCAGCAAAGAAAGGTGAAAGTATGATCATAGAATGGATAGACTGAACACTTTCAGGATGTGAAAGAAGGTGGGCCTCATGAGTAAACATAGCTCTAGAGTGAGATGAGGGAATACTTCAAAGTGTTGGTGTGGGTGTGGGTGTGGGTGTGTGTGCGGGTGTGTGTGCGGGTGCGGGTGTGTGTGTGTGCGTGCGTGCGTGCGTGCGTGTGTTAATGCTCTTCAAGAATACGTTCCCATAGTGCTCCAGTCCAACTCCTACTGTCACTCTCTTTGGACTTCCCAATAAATATGGACTGGATAAATATTCAGCTCAGATCATCAACCAGGACATGAGAGGGTTCCAGACATGAAAGAGTAAAGTGTTTGGTCTGATTTACAACTTTTTGCTCACACTTTTCTCTCTTTCATGCCCTCCTCTCAGATTTCTGTGCCACCTTTGTTCTCCCCTCACCCCTGACCTTTGACCACAAAGCCCAAGGAAGACTATAAATCTGTCCACAAGCAGAAATTTTGAAATTGTTGTCCAGCAGGAGAGGATGAAATACAGTTTGGGTTATGAGAACAATTATTATAAAGAATGAGTTGTAGGATGCAGTTGTAATTATCTTGGACTTGGACCCCAATTTTCTATTTTTTCTAGCTCACACCCAAACATCTGCAATTCAAGTTAAGTTAATTAATTAAGACCATGATCACATATAATATATAGTACAGATAAATATGTATAATGTCTTCCTGGGCTTTAGAGTGAATCATCAACAACATTTATAAACTCAATCCAAACTCTATTGAAACTAGAAAGCCTTTTAAATAGTGCAGAACTCCGCAACAAGCGCTTTTCATTAGTGCAAACTAATGAACATCCTGTCGAAAAATGTTAGTAAGTTAGTTAAGTTCACCATTGAGGGAATTTTGAGAGGAATTGTTCCAAAACAATTTTAAAATTCTTAAAAAACAATTCCTTGTACATTTTCTCAGCAATTTTGGCCTACACCAATTGCTGAGAAAATTCCACCTTCCAAAAAGTACAAACCACAAACATAGTTTCCTCCCTGCACATTAAGCGTGCCAAATATCACAAGGGAACATTTGATGAGCACAACAAAATCAAAGCTCTTTCTAAAAAATAAAGATACAGATCAAACTAAACCAAAAAACAACTGATCTATAAACCCAGGAAAATGCCATTAATAGAGAGAAAGAATGCAAAGGAGAAAGCGAGTGAAAGAAAGACAAACCTACAAGAGTGGAATATTGGACAAATATGGGAAAGAAAGCCAATTGTGGAGAGAAGGGGGTATTTCAAAGTCTGGTGAAAGTTATTGGTGAACTCGGTCGAAGGCTGCATGGTTATCATCCAGCCGTGGCAGTCACGCCATGGCTATGGTTTACTTGACTACAATTAAAATACACATGCGATGCAATAAGTCATTTTAAAAGGTTTAGCTTTTGTAAACAATTTCTGAACAATTAAACTCATATGTTTATCCAAATAAAGCAAAGAACGGTACAGTACACAGAAACACATCTGAACAGGCGATCTTATAAAGGAAGTAAGGTTTTTCACATAGTGGTAATGGTTGGATTGGAATCTCTGGTTTATGTGACAGGTCAGAATGGGATGTTGATATTGGCTCTCAAACCTTCTGTTACAAATTGACGGTCGGAGAAACTTCATATATACAGGCTCAGTGATTTTTTAGGAATTATATTTTGTCCAAATAATGATGGGAAAAAAGAAAGAAAGAAGCTGATTTAATATACTGATTATGCTGAGTCCTGCATACCGTCTTAAGATGTTGTTTTTTTTGGATGAAAATAGCTTTCAACTTTTGCCTAATAGTCTGACTAAAACATATACAATATATGAATACGAGCACCAAGTTTATGCTGCTGAAAGTCAAGCAGTACTTGAAACGCAACTCGCTTAAAGACTACTGTAGTAACATCACCACGTACTTGAGATTATCACTGCGCAAACATCCTAGAGAATATGTCCATTACATGCAGTGACTATGTATGTGTACACAGCTCAATATCAAATACAGAAATGTCATGCAGGCTTTACATTTTCCTTTCATGCTGGTGCCAACCAAATACCAGGAACTGGAAGATAGAGCCACTTCTGTATTCTAAAGAAAAATGGCTTCTTCCCTTAATTATTGGTCGATGACAAAACATTTTTGATTAGCTTGTACTTTGATTATCTACTTGATGGCCACCATTAGTTGAGCATAGACAATCGAGACTTGGATTAAGATGGCGGCTTGTGTAATGATGTACAATGTATGTGCAGAGTGGCTAATCCCCCCAGTATTTGCTCATTGATGACAAAAATACTCTCTTTAACCACCAACAAGTAAACATGTAAAGCTGAGCTGTTGAGACAACAATGGATTATGCCAAGAAGGCTCAAAACAATCCAATTCCCATTTTGTGATTCAATTTACTTGTCATTCTTCACTTACAAGAATGACTATGGATAACTAAAGGAAATTGTGAGGGGTATCAGAGCCAAAATAAAAAATGTAAAGCTGGTTTCTCTGGGTTTTTTAAGAAACCTTTATATTTTTCACTTTGTTGTAGCGACTGGCCACATACTCTGCTATCAATTACAATTCGTTAGGGCTTTACATGCTGAATCTGTCTTGGCTGTCAACTCCAATAAAGAGTAACTTCTGTTGTGTCTCAGAAGCAGAAGAAGCTTAACATCGCCATAGAGCTGCTAAACCTCTTAAGTGTGGGTGGAAGTGTTCGACTTTCATGCAAGTTTTTTACATTAAACAAATCACTTTTTTTAAAGCATCGCTAACTTAGCCAAGCAGTCTTAACTGCCATACCACACCCTTACCATAGGGTTTTCTGGAAAATGCCAATCTGAATCATTTTGATGGCCATTTTGATCGAAACTTCTGCCGCAATGGAGACTAAACTCAGAGTGACAAGGGAAGAGCTGGAACTTGGATGGCAAACACTGAAGGTTTATTATGAAGTTAACGGCCGGAGAATTGACAACACATTTGCTGCAGCCACGAGTTCACTCTTCTACAGTACGAGGTTTTAACTAGTTCGGAATCGACAATCAACATTCTTCAGTCGCCAGACTAGACAAATATGGATCCTGAATCTAAATAAAGCTGACGTACATGGGAAAAGAATGCACGTCAGGGAACCTACTTTCCAGATAAGAAGGGCTTCTAGATGTCCCTAAACAATAAACTATCTCATGTCACCTTGTGCTCGGTCAGAACTGTCAACAACAAAGCGCCCAAGCTGCCCCTCCTTAAGGGAGATTACAGCAAGGCCAAAGAACTATGCCATGGGAAGAGGACAGGACAGAGGAAGGAGAAAAATTATGAAATAGGTCAAAGGTTAAACACCTAAGCAAAAAAATCCCAAACAGTCAGGTGGGTTAATCATACGCCTATGGTTTTGCCACACATTGCTGTGTTGATAGTTTTCTAAGATTTGCAATGTCTGACTTCAACTCCAAGTCTAAGATAAGTCATTTACACAGCTGGATCCCAACTGTGAGAAAAGTGTTGTTCTGGGTGAAGGCCAGGAGGGTCTGATAAGGGTAACGGGTCCATTTGCATGCAACACCCATCCAACTAAAAGGCCTTTTACATAAACACATCAACAGGTTTCTAATGAAAGCATCTATGTTAGTATTTTTAGGGCCCTGAAGATCTGCTTATCAGGTATATACATATGCAGGTCTTGGATTATCGTGCCCAATAAATTAAATGTAATGCTTTTATGGAAGTTGACATTTGGTTTGAAAACTGAGCAGCTGTTACAAACTGTCGAGCTTGGGGTATGTTTATTTTGGTTTTTTTCTGGCCAGGAACATTTGCTGTGAACAGGAACCAACAAACCCAGAGTCTGCAGACTAATCACAGTGTGCTTGTGTTTTTCTGACCAGCAGCAATAATAATGCATAACTGTTTGAATGGAAACTGTTGTGACTAAGAAGGTTTCCGTGAATAATTGAGACAAAAGATCTTCATTTTACAGAGTTTTAAAATGATTTACTTTCAGAGAGTCTTCAAGAGGTGATGACACATAAATGATCAGTCGTAGAGATAGTAAAGATCAGAGGATATATGATGCCATAAAGCTGAAAACGAAATCATTTCTTTAGGCTAGTTTAACTTTCCGTTTCCCTATATAGCGACTAAGCTATACTTAACCACAATCAGGTGTGTTTTTGGCACGAGCAGCACGCTGGCAGGTGTGTTTGCTATTACAATGTGAAAATGTCTATCATTACAGCACAGTAAGAACAGGCGTGTTAGCAGGAGGCTGGGACCGAGAGGAAAGCAATAATGCTTTTATCAGGATGTGAGCGCACCTCCGGCATTTTGCCCCATAAGACTCATAAACACACACACACACACACACACACCCATCAGAACAGTATGAGAGACATACGACTCACACAAATTAGCACCCTGGGGGTTTAAATTTAGCTCCAAATGATCCCTTTAGAGGGAATATGTGCAGTGAATAAATGCCCATTACAGATTACTATAATTTCATGGAAGGAGGAAAGTGCAAGTCAGAGTTTTAGACTATTATTGTATTATAAATAACGCACATACCCAAGGAGAAAATACCCATTAACATAAGCTGTATTAAAACTAGTGATTCATGAATAAATATTTACAGTAAGGGTTTATACTTTTGAAGTCATTAAAGGATCATCACCAAATAGTATTTCTACACTGAAAAGGGATTAAATGCTCAGACACACACGCACATGCACACTCAAATCAAGGTAGATGTTACAAACAAATATTTTCTCAGACTTGAGCTTCACTTCTGCTGCCTCACCATCTGGGGCAAATCCATCACAGCTTTTCAGCACCTCCTTGGGTGTTGTAAACATAAACAGGCGGATGTGCACACACACACACACACACACACACACACACACACACACACACACACACACACACACACACACACACACACACACACACACACACACACTCCTTTAAATCATTATGCTTGTGAGGGCTTTCACTGACCATGAGCAACTTTAACCTTTAAACTCGATTCTGACTCTACCTTAAATCCCTGATCCAACACAAACCTTACCCTGAGGGCGAATGTGACGATCAGCTAGATTTCTGATTTTTTAATTTTTTTATGATTGCAAGCACATTTTTTTATATACCTTCCAAAAAAACGTACTTAATTACTTCTAAACAACTTTTAGACCTGGTTGTATCGCAGTCACATTCTCGGGCAATGCTCCGAAGAAGTCCTTATTTTGTGAAGTGACTGGACTCTGGGGCCCAGACAAATAATATGGCATGATTAACACCGACTGAAGTTGGAGATAACAGCAAGAAGGTTTGCGTCTTATTACATTTATGGTAATGATGATGATGGTGATAATACTGTAGCTATTGTTTTAACACTGATCGTCTTGGCATGAATATTTAAGTGGATAATATTTCTGACTCTTTGAACTCTTAGCAGCTTTTTGTGTAGCTGTCATGTTTTCAAAGTCTTCATGCACTTAAAACCACTATATATCTTTGATGCTTAACCACAGAATGTGACAATTTAGGGGTTTGTCCCATATTGGTACTTTCTTAACGCTCTGTCTTTTCTCTCTGTATGTGTGTTAGCTAAGTGCTACTGTAGTGTGCGTGCGTGTGTTTATGTGTGTGTGTTAGAGCAATATACCAGATGTTATTTTTTAGTGAAGAGGAGACCAGCCTCTCATGGCCCGTTGTAAAAAAGAGAATTGTTAAAACACTGTTGTGGTAACATGCTGTTTAAGGCAAAGGCGGTGAAGGAACATCTGTTTAAAAACTGACTTATTAATAAGGTTCCTTTTATTTTGGATTCATGCATTTACATTTATGGCTTTAATAACTGGTATTTTTGGTAAGACACTATAATAAGAGTACCTTTTTAGTCTGCTTTCAAACATAGCAATTCCTTTGTCTTTTTAGCTAGCTTTTTTAAGATAGCTCTCTACAATGTGAATGTGTGAAAAATACATTTTAAATAAAAGTTAACATTTGCAACATCTTTATGGTGTGTGTAACCCTTTGGATGCCTTCACACAATCAAAGTAAGTGTTAATAAATTGCTTAATGACGGACTGTTACATCAGCTATTAATGCTTTATGCTGATTGAAAGTGTGACATTCAGAGTTCGACTGGTAGCAACATTTTGCCCTTTAAATGTTCGTCTTGATTTTAAAATATCTTTGCAGCATCGGTCTTGATTAATGATTTTGTCCAGCTGCCTCATTGTCTTTGCGACTACAAAATCTGGTAAAAGAGGACAAATGCCAAATACTCATTGAGCTTTTATTATCCTAAAGACAAAACCTAAGAAAATGTGGTAATGGGCTCTGCAGACATGTGGTAGCTGAAGCTGCTATATCCTTAAACTGGCAGAACTGTTTGCTTGTTGCTGAAAGTAAGACAGACATTTTTTGAGTTTCTGTCTGAGGCCCTGCTCAATTCATTCGTCAGGGATGAAAAGCAATTCGTCATCGCAGATGCTATTGCAGTTAAATGAAATTTACCACCCCAGAATTTCTTTTTACTGTATGTCTACATGCAGCCATAAGGAGGCTGATAGTAGGATGGTACTCCAGGTTTCAACTGCTACACTTTGTGACTATTAGAAGATATTGATTTGCTCTGTTGATTCAGATGTTGTTGTGCTAGTTGTTTGTTGTTTGTGTTGCAAAGTCTTAGAGAAGGGTATGACGTTTGGCTTGACATATTTAGCACTTATTTTGGAATAAGCTCCTGAGATTTATATATTTTCATAACAAATTTACCAAATCGGTGCTAAATGTACTGCCTATGATTGCAAAATGCAGAGATGTTAGCTGACGTTAGCTAAACTTAGCTGCCCAACTATATTAACACCAGACAAAAGAGATTTTTATTATAACTTGACAAGCCCAAACTTTTATTTTGGTCCTTTGGTGGACAAAGCATTTGATTGGATATTATAATTTACTACTTACAAACCCTTACCTGGTTAGCAAGCTGTTTTTAGCATCTAGATCAGGGGTGTCCAAACTATGGCCCGGGGGCAAAATGCGGCCCTCAGCAAATGCTATAAGTATAATGGAATATGGCCCACACCTGAAACTTGGCTTTTTTTTATATTTAACTTCTTAAATATGTAAAAATAATATATGGCACAGTAGTATTCATGTGTTAATAAGCCCCATTTTCAAATAAATTCAGTCAATTAAAGTTAAATTAAATGTTGAAAGAATTCATACAGTAGTTGATTAAAAAAAAACAATAACTTGCATAAAAAGCTTGAAATAGACCCTTCATTTTTCCTCTTATTATAAACAATCTGATGCTTCTGTTTTAAGGGATGAGCTGCCAACAGAAAAAATGAAACCCTATGGAGAGCTGTAATGTAGACTGTTTGTTTTCTTAAAGCATATTCAAGTATCAAGAATAATTAACCTACATTTGATCGATTTTTCTAACTTATAATGTAACTTATGAGGCAATATACCTCACCTGTAGTTAGGGGCCCAGCCATTCAAATGTTTTTCTGTATGTGGCCCTCAGGGAAAAAAGTTTGGACACCCCTGATCTCGAGGCTGTAGACTCATAATCTTGTTAAAAGTTGCCTTATTAAAAAGTGTTACCAAATAAGTGATTGCATTAAAGGGTTGAATAGAATTACACTTAAAGTATTGTTCTTGCAGCAACATGCATACATACAAAAATGCAGACATATGAGAAACTGATCTATTTTTGGATCTATTCCTGATCCTGTTGAGAAAACAAGCCAATCATTTAAACTGCTGTCTGTCGAATATGCAGTCACCAGCTGGTTACTGCTCTGCCACATGCAAATCTGCGTTGTAGCATCTCTCCATCTGGTCAAACTATTTACCCTACAGCATAAACACTTTAGATTGAGAAAGAATCTGATTTGTTGCTCCAGCCAGGCAGTTGTTTGGCGAGTGATGTCACAGAAAAACTCTCTCTGGGATTGGTTTGTTCCACAAGAACGGATTATTATCATTATTATTATTATTATTATGTTGGCTAATAATCAAGGGGATCAAGTTTTGCTTATGACTGCCAGTCATAATCTCTAAAAGCAACCTCACCCACACATGTCCCACACTGAAAACTAGACTAAAGTTCTTCTGTCGGACAAATACACAAACAGCACAAATACATGCACACACTCTTTTTTCCCCTCCATCTCACTCACACGCAGACTGTCACACATCGCTGTTTCTCACAGTCTGGACTTGCTTTTGTTTGATTTACTCGGTGACCTCTGACCCTGGCTGGACTGAACTGGATGGACTCTCGGCCCTGCTGCTGCTCCAAATACTTCCAACAAATCCCCCTGACAGTGCATGCATGTGTGTGTTTGCATGTCAACATAGGCATCGTTACAAGATATCAATTCCTGTTTTACTCTGCGGTCCAAAAAGCGAAAGTGTTATATGTCATGTGTCACTGAAATTTCGAAAGTGCCTGCCAAATAAATCGTGTTATTATTCTACATAGCGTCTGTAAAAAGTTGCACCTGTGCTACCTACTGTTCCTAAAAAAGAGTTACACTAAATGATGTTGCCTTCATGTACATATGAAACCATCTTGGTAGAACTTCAGTTGTGATTCCAGTGTTTTACAAGCCTCTAACTGACCTTCTGGCGCTTTCATTTCCTGTTTTTGTGAAGCTCAAATAAATTAAAGATGGCAACAGTTATGTGACTCCTTCCGACCTTCGCCTGTGAAAATACCTACTTATGAGCCTCAGAGAGCAAGGAAAGAGCTGTGTTCCCTCAAACAAGATGACTACTTAATTACTTTTAGAAGTACCTTACTATAGATAATATTGCAGTAGCTTTTTATTTAAAAGATACATTTAATAGAAAGTGACTTTGAATTTCACTGAGTTCCTTTGTGGTCCACTTTTCCACACTTGTATTTCAAACCATATCTTTAGTTCACCGTCTGTCTTATGTTAGATTATGGATTTTTAGGCTTTTTCATGGTGGTCGAATGCAAATGTGATAATCATTTATACCATCAGAGGACTTACATTTTAACTGGTGTTTAAGCTTTGAATATAATACTCAAACATCTTTCCTTAATAATCTGCCTCAATCTATCTTTTTCTCTGATCTGGTACAAATGTCTGAAAGCTAAAACGAAACAATGTGGTGAAAGATATATATCCTCCCTTACTCCGAGAAATATCTAAATCTGCAGTAAATAAATCTGTCATCCCTGATTTGAACTGATCACAAAGAAATCTTTGGTTGTCATACTTCTTTGATGGCTCGCCTTAAAGTCGGAGCTTTGGTATTTTTCTCAACTCATCTTTGAAGGCGGTTCACTGCTCTGAGTTTTTTACAGATGTGGGATTCCCAATGTTTTCTCCCTGACATGTGCAGTGCCTAAATATGGAGATAATAAAGACTGAAAAAGCTAGCCTGGAAGTGTGCAAAGCCATCAAAAACAAAAATTAGAAGTAATGGATGTTGATACCTTTAAACAGAGCCATGTTAGCTCTTCTGCTAAGCTAAGCTACCCGGCTGCTGGCTTTAGGTGTTACTTTTTTTCATACAACATTATTTTATTGTTCAGGTTAAACAAAGAAGATGTCATGTTGACAGCAACTATATGAAGATTACATTTATATATAAATGACCAGTTTTAATTAAATCAAGTTTAAATGTGTCATTATTAAGGTTGCTTTGAGTGACAGATGGCTGTTGCTAGCCAAATATATGTTTTGAGAAAGTCAGCTTTCCGGGATAAATTAGGTATTGGCGCTACACTGTTAAAGCAACATAGTAACACATTGCCTAAGCTGTGTTATTAAGTAAGCTATTTTTCCTGTTGTGCAACACATTAAACGCCTCAATCCCTCATTCTCAGTTCCCTTTAAGCCGTTGATAAGGAAGTGGACTGCATTTTCTTTTTTGTTTCCTAGCGAGAGTGACCTGAAAGACAGCGTGAGATGGGGGAGGTATGTGTTACAGTGCAATAGCCGGTAAGTCTCTTTGCTGTAACCACACCAGAGCACTGAGCACATGCTTATGGGGGGAGGCTAATCAGCTTTCTTCAGATGGGCTAATGTCCTTACAGTGGCCGAGAGGGGGGCCTATATTTAGCGTCCACTCTCTCGCTCTTAACAGCGGATAACATTGTCCCTGTTCTCCTTTTTTATAGCTCATCTCTGCTTAAAATTGTTGAGAAGAACATGCAGACAAAGATTAAGAGAAATGAGATCAGAAGAGAAAGAAAAGATGACACTGAAAGTCACTATACTTTCACGTAGCAGCTTTTGGAAAGCTGTCTTTTATTAAAAGAAATAAAGTACAATCTGAAAATAAAGAAGAAAGAAAAAAGCAGGGTAACAAACAGAGTCAGGCGACAGAATGAACAAAAATGAAATAGAGAGTGTAGGAAAATATCCTTTCTCAATGTCAGCAGGGAAAGTGACATCTGGAGGCAGAGGCCTCCGGGCATTAGAGTAATGCAGACCTGAAGCAAATCTACTCAGTTACCATGTGTCTCTGGAGACCAAGGCTCTGCTGGTAATTAGGTTTGTGCATATGCTTGACATTTACCCGCATACCTGTGTTACAAATACTCCCACAGCTAATGAAGTCTGCAAGCAGTGTCATGACGGCGGTTGACGCTCGTTGTGACGTCTCTTGGAGGGGAACCCAGCAAGTTCAGCTTTCACTGGCAGCAGCTGGTCAGGATTGTGCAGGTAATTTGGGACGTTGACCCAAAGAAGACTTTTGCTCTGTCTGTAAAACCTTGGCACAAAACATAAATGCCACAGCGATTTATCTCTGCTGAAGTTCAATTAGGTAAAACCTTATAAAAACATCATTCAAATTGTCATTGTAGCAAGTACCGTGCCTCAGTAAAAAACGAAATTGAACAACTCTTGTCTGGTGTTTTTTTTTTTTGCTTTTAATTCTCAAGTTGATCAACTTGAACACAATTATCAGATCATTATTTTCATGTCCACACAGGGCGGCAGTTTAAAAACAAGTAGAACAGTGTAACAATCTCTTTAAAGCAACAGAAACCCATGTAAAACAGCTCAGAGCACACACGTTACGAACTTAAGCTAAATCTGCATAACCGCCGTCTCAACCGGCAATGCTCTTCATCAGCAAAAAACAAAACAAATTTGCACACACCACAAAGTACTCAACGACACAGCTTTGGATCTGCCAGCTACATCAGCCAAATACCAACTGTACAAAAATCGATAGAAAAATAGGAAATCGGACATGTTTGAGAGAATAAGCACTTGCTAAGCAGGACAGTAACACCAGTTATTTTCCTCAATATAACAAATGCATGTCTTATAGCCCTTCAAATATGACATTTTTTTCCATTTTTCCCCATTGTTTGGTGTTTTCCATGCTCAAGAGTAAGAACATTTAGACAGCTTTAATCTGCACATACAGCCCAATTTCCACACATCCCAAACAAGCTGAAATATACACTGGTCAATATTCACTGTGCTTTAATCCTCTTCGAATTTCACCTCCACCCCTCTGACAAACATACAGGTTGTACAAGTTTGTGCTGCAGATGTTTGCAGAGGTTCTCTTTCTCTCTCTCCCATGGAAGGGAAACATATTTTTACAGTGCATACAGCATGTCAAAATCTGATTTATACGGCATACAAATGATGTAAAAAATAGTTCTGTTATATATTTGATAAGAAGAATATGAAATGAATAAAATAACTGTATTTAAACTTTCCAGTGTAATAAAATAAAAATGGTTGTCCCTGTTTCAGAATGCATTTAATTCAAAATGCTGCCTTTTCTTTGTTTACATTGTTTGCACTTTGGTATAGACTACATGAGATGAAGATGCATTTTTTTAAAATCATCATGGGCAGACATTCTTTATGTAGCCATTCTGTGGTAAGTTGCAGACGAAAGGAGTTGATTCTTGCTAGCTGGCTCTCTAAATGCCTAACCTCTTTCTCGGTACATTTCTCTTAAAATTGTCCATCTATTTTACTCTTACAAGCTTTTTTGATACAACCATCACATACCCCCTCTCTGTAAAGATGATGAGATTATGTTGATACTTCCTCTTTGGTAATCAGGATGTGAGTTTGTCAAGCACGGCTGCAGATAAGAGCAGAACTAAACATTTTCAAAAATTATTGCAAAAGCATTAGAGACCTTACTCAGCATAAATAAACTCTCCGTTCGACAGTACATTCATTATCACTTTGAAAATCAATGATACGACTCAACAGTTCTCTACGATAAAGACATCTCTTCCTTTGAGGCTTGATCCAGGCACTTAAACAATACATGCATTGCTTCGTTGTTTTTTTTGTCTCAGTATTCAGTTGAGAATCAAAGTCAGTAAACATTATCCAGTTCCTTTTTTTGCATTGTCTGTGAAAAGGAGTCTCATACGAGCGCACGTCAACTTTTCTCTGACCATAACTCGATACCAGCACATCACGTGTGTCCTAAGCCACTCTCCGCAGCTGTATGCAAGTCTGTTTTGGTTATAATATGAAGAGAATGTGCAAGTTCCAACAACAGTTATACCCAGACTCTTGTTTGCCAAATCAACCATAGCACTGATGAGAGAACCCTAAATCTGATGGGTCAGCCTCTCTCGTTGGCTACCCTCCCTGTTTGCTCAGCTTTTCGTACTGTGGCACCTTGACCCAAGGAAAAGCCTTTCTCTGGCCCACTGCCTCGATCCAGGTTCCTTGTCTTCATTTCCCCTGCTTCCTTTATTCCCTTTTTTTAATCTTATCTGTCTAATTATGTCTCATGTCCTTTCCTTTTCTCATTTCCCTCAATGTCCAATCTCAAGGAGCAGATTAAAAGCATCCCTTTTTAAGGAGTTGGTTCCAAATGTGCTTTACTTGCACAAAGTTTAGTTACACGGCAACCAGGTGGCGTACATGGGATGGTGCTGAGGGGGAATGTACCGGTGCGTAGGCGAGGGAGGACAGTGGTACATGGGCTGAACCTGCGCTACGTAATAGTTGCTGAAGTTACCGTCTGACACATAAGGAGCTGGCTGGTAGAAGCAGGTGACGTTGGCTGCGTTTGGGATGGCGTTCTGCTCGGCCAGGACGCGCAACGCCAGCGACGATATTAGACTAAGTGTCTGGCGCCTCTCATGGCCCATCAGACACACCGTGCTTTCCTGCACCACTCTGTACAGCGTGGCCAGATAGTCATACTTCCTGTCCTCTAAGTCCACAAAGTGGTTCTGCAGATAAGACTCCAGCTTTCTCCTTTGCTCGCTCACGTCGGGAAAGTCTATGAAGAAACGCGAGCACATGTAGCGCTGCAGCAGTTTCATCTCAGTTTCAGAGGCTGCGCGGAAACCCCGCACCAGCAAGTGGCAGTATTTCAGCAGACCCCCGCCTCGGATCTCCTCTGGGCTCCTGGTGCAGATGAGGCGCTTGCGCAGGTGGTCAAGGGCGGTGGGAAAGTCGCCGTAGACGCTCTCCCCGAGGATTGTAGGGTGGAAAGTGGCAGCCATGGGGTGCTCCGAGCACTCGTAGAAAAGGAGAAGTGAGTCCAGGCGGATCTGGAAGGAGTCCACGCTGAACTCAAACTGCCGTCGAAGAGAGTCCACAAATTTGAGCTCCACATTTTTGCCACGGTTGTTGGAGAGGGAGATGAGACTCCAGCGGTCCGAATCATTGCACACTTTGACCATCTTTTGCACATAGGCTTCCTAAAAAATGCACAAGGGAAATGTTAGGAGTTTACAAAGACTAAATATTGCATCTAAAGTTTGAATTCAGTGATTGAAAACTGAAGTCAAGACACCAAAAACATTGTTAGACTTAACTGCCATATCCTCCTGAATCAAAGCAAATGAATAATTAACAATATACACTGTTGCCCATGAAGTTTTGTTTCAGACACATTCCTCTTTTTATTCCTATTAACACACAATCATTTCATGAAAAGAGGTCAAAAATACTTCCTTCTAACTTTATGGGCAACATTGTATAACAAACTTCAAAACATTTGTTAATGAGTGTTTCTATATTCAAGTCATGAAGACCACTGCAATATAATCAAAGCAAATAAAAGGCCACAGTGATGAATGTCAGATTTCTTTTTTCCATCACAAAGGCCTACTGCTTTCCCTGTGTTTAACTCAAACTCTTTTTTCCTCGTTTTGCAGCTGGTGTAATATGGTGTTAGTACACCAACATAAACATGCTTTCCTTATTATTCCAAAGACCACACATGTACCCTTTACATTGAAATGCTCTGAATAAAACATGCAACAACAAAAAACAGGATTGCTTTGATCAGGCTTTAACAAGAGGACATAAATGCTATTTGCAGTAGATGGAAATCTTGGATTTGGTTTGTTAGTAATGATGTTTTGCTTATCACATCTGTTAGTGGGTCATTAGTAGCTCGGTCAGTCCTCAGTATCCAGGTAACTGAGGCCCGATTTATTAATGTGGATCCAACTCCAATTGGATTAGACAGAATCCTCTTTGAATTGGAAACAGACCTTTTTACTATTTGAGGGCTTATGTCTCTGTGCAGGTTGCATGTATTCAGGTCAGATCTAAATCTTGTTTGTGTACGATTTATTTACAGTAAATGTAGGTGCATTTACAAACAGAAAATGCAAGTGACTGCGGCAGTGTTTAATGTGTAAATAAATGGGAAGGAAAATGAAAGATGTGCATATGCTGTCAGGTTTGATACACAATTATATGATCTACATATATGAGCCACGTGTTAAATATACTACCTTTAAGGTCACTGGTGTGATCTTTTCTTTATTCACCCCCTCGGGCAGGAAGTCCAGAAGAGAGTCCAGCACAATATCTTTCACTATTTGAAACTCCATCTCTCCCTTCAGGTCGGCACAGAATATTAAGTCCAAATCTTTCCACCCCAGACCGCTGTCCTCGTGCAAGACGTAGCTGGCGGCAGAACCGTTCAGCCGCACCTCCCGGACATGGATCCGCTTCTCCTCCATGCGGCTCCGGACCACCTTGACGATATCCCGCGGCTTCACCTCCAGGGTAGGGAAGCTCCAGCGGCCGTGGATGGGGATGGAGCCGGTAAGAATGTTGTCCAGCCGCTGCACTTGCTCCCAGTTGAGCACGCTGAGGTTGATGCTCTCCCCGTCCGAGCAGCTGTCAACACTATCAACACTTTCGTCCATGTTGAAAAGAGGTAGACAGATGTAGATGTATATGTAGAAACTTGCCACTAACTCCTGCCGGAGCTTTGGTAGTTGATGACTATCATAACATCAAGACGCTGGGCAAAACAATCGTCTCTACGTGTGGCGGAAATTAATAGTTAGACGGTCTCCTAACTTCTTGTCCTACTTCTTACATAAAGTCTGGAGTCCAGACAAATGCAATTCATTAGCCTCCCAGCCGTAAGGCTTAGTCACTGTCCAGCATCTGCTGCTACACTGCGCTCTCCGCTCCGGTCTCCAATCTCTAAAAACATCAACTGCAAAAGTTTGAACAATTCTTCTTCTCAGTGTGAGCGTCTAATTTCGTCCCAAAGGCCCACTATCGCATCCATTGTAACCATGAAATCTTTTCTTCCACCGAAGTAGTAGTAGTAGTTTTTTACCTTACCCCCTGACTCACTTTTACGCACGGAGTAGTACGCGCCCCTGCTGCGTAACAACAACTTTAAGCACTCGTTTAAGGACTGCTACACTTTCCCACTGCACACCCACTTTCAGACAGTGGTGTATGGCTGTTTTCCTTCACATTTTGCCCGTTTCTTGCTCGTTGGTACTGTGTGGTGCCACAGAGGTCCCACTCCACAGCTGCTGAAGAAGTTCTGAACAGAGCGCTTCCCGTCTGAGAGGCGTTGGGGCGGGGCGGTTTGATTGACAACCCTCACCTACAAATAAAGACAGCCGCTTCCCATATAATAGTTACTCTGAGTTGCTGCAAGCTCAGGGAGGCGTGTCTGAAGAATGGGCGTTACTTCACCAACAGATGAGACACATTGGACTCACTTTGTATCGATTTATCGACACTCCATCCTCTCCAAACTAACCATCAATAGGGTTAGTCCCATTTCTGTTCCAAATTGTTAAGTTTGATCATTGCAGTAATGATACACGGTTTAGAAATCATCTTAATTTACCAATAAATGCATAATATTTGATGTCTGGTATAAACTTTAACTTGGTACAATTATGGCATTCAGTAAAACACAAGGGTTGCTTAAGCTGCTGCCTTATTACAATTACTCAGCCAATGTAAATTATTTCACCATTATATGACATTTCCTTAAGTGATCATTCACAGATGAGAAAGGGAATGTACATACAGCCACATTCCCCTAGGTTTTTATTTGTTTTAACCCACCATCATTTGGCCCTGAATGCATTTATATGCACAAATCAGATGTAACTTTACACCCTTACTGGTGCATTACTCGTATATAATGTAATATATATTTATTATAAAAATGTTAAAATGGTCTGTATTCGGTGCAATGATCTCCCCTATTATGTAGGATGTAGACTGTCTGTCAGTATGTAGGGTATAGGCCATATACAGTTCCATGCAGGTAGGTTGTCATGAAGAATCTATCAGTGCAAAGCTTGGCACGGATATCTGCGTCACTGCAGACGAGCCCATAAACCAGCTTACCGCAGATTACCCTGTATATGCTGTGACACACACATTTACACACAGGCATGCATAGAAATGCATGCATATACATATAATGCAATGCTTATACCCCTTAGCTTAAAAGTATTATCACTGCATTCTCTGTGAATCAGACCTTAAAACATCTATGGAGGCTTGTTGTTGATAAGCAAACTTTATATTTATTTGGCAAAATTACTTTGACTTACCGTTGTTTAGAAATGTGTGTGTATTAGTCTGGATGAAACTGAATCTGATAGCACTTTATCCGTCAAACATTTGAGCAACTAATACAGAGATAACAAATGCAACCCTATTATTTAAAAATATGGCATTTAGGTCAAATTTACGCAGACTTGACACAGTAGTGTCACTGAACTTTCCCCATTCCCCAAGGGGCTCAATGCAGGCTTACTGCTGGGGATGCTAACTGTGAATCTGCTTATCTGACCTTTGACTTGTCAAGTGGATGATGCCTTGATTTTCCAATTTCTGAGGACATAGAGGATTTGTAAAGGTATTTCAGATAGACCCCTTGTTTGGCTGCCAAAGCAATCACTAAATATGAAAACAATTGTGTGTGTGTGTGTTAGTTATTGTAAATGAGCTGAATGTGCAGCCCTCTTTATACATAAACAGGATAGTAAATTAAATTAAGTTTGTTGAAAGTGGTGGGCAAATTAGTTAACTCATCAATCGATCTATGGCCCCCTCCCTTCTAATCACATCATTCCTTCCCGGTGTCCTATCCCATCCCACTGTTCCTCTTTTTTAGCTGAGCCTCTTTTTCATCCACTTGTCTTTTATTCCCACAAGTAGAAGTTCATTATGAGATTACAGTGAGCCCGTTAGCTGAATGGCCTCTTCTCACTGCTTCCTTTCCTCCTCTCACTCCTTAACACCGTCAACTATTTTTATTCTTTGTTCTGGATTTTAAACCCACATTGACTGAATGCACTCCTTAGGCCATCTAGGTTTCAAGGTTTCAAGCAAAAACGTCTCAAATTTGTATAAAGTAGCAGACTTTGGAGTTCAATTCATATTGGTAGAAGGTAAAAGTACCCTTTTTTAAGGGGAAATAAACACTAAAACCACCCCCCACATGTCCCACATGTCCTACATTTGCTTCCACTTAATAGTGAATTCAAGCCCTGGTGTTTGTATACAAAGTTGCTAACATGGTTGTGTCTCAAAATAACATTCAGTGGGGAAAAATAATCTGGCATATATCAAATATCATGATCAGACAAACAAACCTAGTTACATCAGCTGACTTGAGCAAACGCTAGAAGAGATTAGTGAGGTAGCTAGCTGTAAAGACAAGCTAATGGTGAGCTAATTTGTGAAGATGCAAATGTTAGTTACATTTTTGCTACCTATTTTATGTCAAATGAGTCGTACAGTGCATTGTTGAAAAAAGTGTTTGCTGTTAAAGTTGAGCCAGATTGCATAAACATTGAGATATTCTGCTAATAAAGTGGCTTGCTAGCAACACCCGTTGCGTCACGGTTTGTTTCAACCAGTTAGCAGAGATGGTCGGATGTTTGCAAAACTAGATGTGTTTCTCACCGGACCACTGTGCAGGATTTAGGTTGATCTTTTCGCATGTGATACAGAATATCTTATTTATTTCAACCTTTTTATTTGTGCATAATCATCTTAAACTGAGAAAATCACCGCTATGCCACACTTTTGTTCATCTAAATACTCAGATTTAAATGTTTGCACAATTTGCATTTTAAATTCACAGTAAATGTTAAAATGGCTTTGACGAATCCAAAATGCTGCGAAAAGGGAAAAAAGTTTATATTTTAAAAGCAATCTTCCATAACACAAATTGTGGGCTATATATTTTTTTCTGTAGAGGAGTACAATATTTGTTTCACACGGTTTAATCAATATGTATTTTAGATGCCGAGGACCAGCAATGTACATTATTAAGAATGTCCCACACAAACTATTAAAGTTGCACTTTTGCAGTAATAATTAATCTGTTACAGACTTTCCTGTTCCTCCTACTATGCAAGAAACTTAAAATGTTCAGTCCTTGTAAAGCAGTAGCTAATTTAGCTAATGACACTTCATGCAGTTCGAACCTTAACATGAGGCCTATTTCCAATCAGTTTTAACCCTGACCTCAGTAAGAGCCCTTTGCTGAGTAGTAGTGTAAGCCCCCACTAAACTCTTCCACAGCCGCTAATGAGATTCTCTGACGTGCTCTGCGCTGTAAGCCATGCTGCAGCACTCCAAAGTGCTCAATGTGGGAGTATGTTAATGGGACATTTACACTGTGAGAATATCATGTTGAATATCGAGAAAAAAGTCCATATTACGCTTCTTCATCAAAACATAACAGAACACACACACTTTTGCAAATGTTTACATTGTTAAATGTGCAAAAGGTTCTTTCTCACCAATGAACACATATGATCATTTTCAGACAGCATTGGTTCACATATGTGCATTGCTCAAAACAAAACACACATATTGCCCATGAGAAAATGTTTATAAAATGCCTTAGCACTCCTAAATTTCAAGGTTTACAAGTTGTTTATCATTTAATAATCCCACAGGAGATATTATTTGTACAAAAACACTGTGTGAACTGAACTCAGTTTTTTTAAAGCAGCCCAAGAGATCCATACAGCCTCCCTGCCAATGTGTTTCCCCATTTGGTTATAAGACTGTTCTGCTTTCTTGACCAGTCTTGACTTAATGCAGTAAACTACTGTGCCAAGATAAACAGGAAGCGAATTGCTCTATCTGTGACTCAGCTTCCTGTTTGATGCTGTGGCAGGAGATGTCAAGACCACATTGATGTCAGCACTGATCTCACTCATGTAAACAGAAACATGCAGAGACACACATTATGGATGACTCCTGGCCCTCAGCTGTGACCTTAAATTAATTTTATGGGCCATTTGTAAATCCGTGGCTCCTAAACTAGAGGTCTAGCACTGACAAGAGGTCGTAAATTGAACCCGGGTGTTCCAGGGATTATTAACAGGATTGAAAAGCAGAAAAAAAATCAGGAGCATTAATTTCTGCCCATCTCAGATTTTTGCTTTTCCTTTATTGATTTGTTTCAAATGAAATATTGAAACAAAAACAAAGAGACATCAGTCTTTAGTTAAACTGCTTACAATTGGTTTATATTCAAGGCTGGATTACCAGCCATTAATGTGGGACCATGAACTCGAAGGCTCCAAATGCTCCTGGTTTAAATGAGTGGGCCATTTCTTAAATATTTCGTTCTTGCATGAGGTTTAAAAAAGGGATTCCTGTGTCAAGATCCACTTTTAATGCATTCATGAATTCAGTTGTGTAGGTATTTGTCACTCATTTCTAAGTGTTGAATCAAATATTCAGGTTGTAAAATACACACATTTAAATACTTTTAAACCGAAGTTGCTGGATTCAAATATTAAACTAAGGCAGAAAAAAGGCAGGCCACTTTAATTGTGCACAATTTTTGATCAAACAGAGATTTTTGCCAGGCTTTCTAAATGTTGCACAATTCAAATGTTAGGGCGCTTAGTTTAAGTAACTTCTGTCTGATTCTTCACCAGGTTACTGAGCAGTCTCAGAAATAAAATGACAATTCATTTGAATAATTGTACCTCATAATAAAAGTACCTTTTAAGCAGTAGACTGACAATTTAACGCAATTTTCTTCCAGTTTCATGGAGAAGCTGGAAAACCCCCGATTAGTCTCGACACAGGTCAAGCAGCATAAAAGTACTATGGTGCCATCTGCTGGATTTTAGCAAACAACCCTTGTTTTGGAGAATTAACGCGAGATGTGACTCTGTCTACAGGTCCTCTGACATCTCACTAGGTGTCGTTCTTTTCATACTATTTATTTTGGAATAAATCTTTCCTCTTTTCTATTCTCTATTTCCCACACTGCAGCCTGCACTGAAACGTTAGCACATGTATTTGTACAGCTGTGTTGAGTAAACAGTGTCATCCAAGAGCCAAGTTAGGTCATCTTATCCTTTAATGTGGTGTATTGTGATTCTGGTATTAAAAGCTGAAGGAGTTAGATGAACTAATGAAATGTATAAGAACATAAACCAAATCCGCCATCAATCATTCAGAGCATCTCCGTCTTTCTTCACATGTGTATCATATGTGCTGAGAAAGAGGGGTGAGCAGATTGTGAACCTTTTTCCCTAACAGGGACCTTTTTTATAATTGTTGATCAAATGGATGACCCCCTGACCTATTTTATTAATATTTCATGGTATATTCAATGCATAGAGAACATTATAAGTGAAGACCTGTAACAAAAAGTGAATGCAATAACATAGCAGGGAGTTTGTAAGTGATTATCTCCAATGAATATTAAATCAGAGATAAGTTTTAATAACAAATTTAGAGTTTTAGTCTACACTATTATTTAGCTCTTTGGCTTTTTATCTGCCACGGCGCTGTGGACTTAGCAGTGTGGCTCTTCACCATGCCTTTATGTGATGTTTTTTAAAGTGTATATCTTACTATATCTTACCAATAATCCAAAAATTACTGGTAATAATCCAAAAAATACTTACCAATAATCAAAAACATTCCCTTAAACCAAGAAGACCATGCGACCCTTCATGAACCAGCAGTTTAGAATAATGCTCACATTTGAGATATTTCAGGTATCGGCTGTGAACCAACTGTGGGCCATCTAGGTTTCATGCATGATTTACCCTCTGTATTTCAACATGTGTGTTCTCTTCTGCAGTTTATTTTTGGGAGACCTGACTCCCAACTCGGCAGAATTTGTGGCGTTCCAAAATGTAGAAACCAATGCCTTTGAGGTGTTCGCCAAGATTGTGTGTGCACATTTTTATAGACCAATGTAAAGCTTACTGATTACCATCTGACGATCTGTATCTCCTGCATGTGCTCATGTAAATGGTGAGAAAGATAACATATCTGTCATCTTCTACATCTGCAACTTATTAGTCCCCATCATTAGCTGCCTTGGTTACACAATTTGTAGAAATGGCACAGAATGTAAAAGCACAGCAAACACACCAAAAGTGCAGTCACACCCTGCTGGGGACATTCAGCTCATAGGAAGTACGTTTAAGTAATTAATGTACTTTTCTAAATTCATTCTATTTTATGCTACATTACAGAGTTGGGAAGTAACTAAGTACATTTACCTAAGTACTTTTTTGAGGTACTTGTACTTTACTTGAGTATTTCCATTTTATGCTACTGTGTTCTTCTACTCCACTACAATGCAGAGGTCAATCGTGTACTTTTACTCCACTACATTTATTTAACACTGCTAGTTACTGTACAGATTTGGATCAATGTTGTGAAATCCAATCAACCCTTAAATCAGACTTTAGTTTCACCTGGAGTAAATTCACAAGCTACCCTGCAGTATACAAAGTCATTCAAACTAGCTGCACCTTTACCAGCTGAGAACACTTTCAATATATATTATTCTGAAATGGGCCGATCGGCATAATGACTTCTTTTTCTGTCGGTACTTTAACTATATTTTGATGCTAATACTTTTACTTGACTAACATTTTAAATGCAGGACTTTTACTTGTAACAGACTACACTGTGGTGCTTCTACTTTTACTCATGTACAAGATCTGATTACTTCTCCAACCTCTGCTACTTTACACTTCTACTAGATTCTACTACAATTTGGAAGCCAATAATGTACTTTTTTTTCCACTCTGCATTTCTTTGACACCATATGTTACATGTAACTTTGCATGTTCATATTATTATGACAAAATATATCTCAACTAAAGAGTAATTAGGCATTATTAAGAAATAACTCATGACAGTTAGCTCCAATAGAAGAATTACAAATATGAACATATTATCCCTCACTAATTATATCACATATTATGCAGAAAACTGCTAATATGCATAATGAGTACCTGTTTGTTACTTTATGTTTCTTTAAAAAAATGAATACAGCACTTTTATTTATAAAAGAGTATTTGCACACTAGTTTTACTAAAGTACAATATCTGAGTTCTTCTTCCAGCATTGCACAAGATCATTAACTTGATAATTAACACTATGGATCAGTTGGGTTTTTAGGAGATGTGTTCGGCTCCAAAGGAACAAAGATGATCTGAGTGGTAAGATCTTGAAGGAAATCCTGCCAGCTTGGTTTTGGTGAAGCCCTGTGCGAGCTGCAGCTGCAGGTGATGTGGCAGTCACTTTCCTCCGTGGTCAGTCATTTGGCTCTTTGCTCTATCATGATAGAACATTCAGGGTGGAGATCAACTCCTCTGCTCTTCTGTCTGGACGTCTCTTACAGTTTGACCTCGGTGAACAGTGATTTAGGGTGAGGTGTTCTTGTCTCGCTCCCACCATGCAGAACAGTGGCGGGGGATTGGAGGGTAAGAGGACAGTGAGTGAAAGATTACACGATAAAGATAGTCTCTGGTGTATAATTGAGGTCTTGGATGAAGAGATAGAGGAGAAACGGAAATGAAGACTGCACGATGAGTTCAGGGAAGGGTGGGGAAGAATGAGGGGGCTGGGAAGCATAAACAAAACATTAGAAGGAGAGGAGGATAGATGATGGTAGTCTTAAGCAAAATTGCTAAATCAAGCGACACGGCCTCACATGCTGCATCTCAAACCAGCCCATTTTTTATTTGGAAAGATATCTTTAATTCCTGCCTGCAATAGATTTGTTTTTCTTTCATTAAGTCAGAAACGTAGTTATTTAATCAGTAAATACTATGCTTAAAGGAACATTATTAACACTTGGGATTTAAAGCATGTTCAAAATCCTACATAACATAGACTTCATATGCCTACTAACCCATTGTGTTCCTCATGTGTTACCATTCGATTCATGTCAATCATCCACTCTTCTGAAGTACATAAACTTCAAGAATATTTGAACATTTTGTTCAGAAGGTATCTTTAAAGTATCTCCTAACAAGTTTGCTGCACAATAAAGCTATCCTATATATTGTGAATCTACAGCGTCTGATCTTGCTCTTTTCGACCGACACAACATAATAAACGATTAGTCGAAGAATCATGAAAAAAAGGGTAAATTCTTTCAATTCAGTTCCTGTTTACTATGTATTTAATATCACACGATATGTCCGCAGCAGAGGGGTAAAATATCTCTGAGCCACAATGTCACGTTAGCTTAAATGTGTATACTTTACTTAGAAAGAGTTAACAACCAAAAGTGTGTTCAACTTTGTGTTCAGCCGTCATTGTCATATTTTCCAAAATCTTAGATGGATAGAAATGTGTTGTCAATGTAACTATCATGTATAATCCCATATCTGCATTTGAATGAAAAAGCCTGTTTGATATCAGAAGTGCTCTTGTTTCCGTTGGTAGTCCAAGTAGACCAATCAGTGGGCGTGTGTGTGTGTGTGTGTGTGTGTGTGTGTGTGTGTGTGTGTGTGTGTGTGTGTGTGTGTGTGTGTGTGTGTGTGTGTGTGTGTGTGTGTGTGTGTGTGTGTGTGTGTGTGTGTGTGTGTGTGTGTGTGTGTGTGTGTGTGTTTGTGTCTATTTTGATTAGTTTGGACTCTTTATTGTAATTGTGATTGTCAAATTAGAAGTTTTTCTACATTTAAATATTTTTGCTAAATGTGACACAGCCAAGAGACCATCGACAGCGTTCAGTGATGCTAGAACTGGATCAGCTTTTCCACTCTTTCTTGACTCAGTTTCCCAAAGTATTTATTGGACTGGATTCTATGTTGTCTCGTAAATAATTTCTGTGTGTTTATGATCAGTCTTTCCTGTTTGGAGCACTGAGGAACGGACTCTTTAAGGTCGATTGCAGTCATAGAGAAGTGTGTCGGTGTGTGTGTGTTGGTGTTTTTGCATGTGTGTGGTGGGTAAGAAAGGGCAAGAATTACACCAGAGGGAGTTTCATTAATCATAAATTATTAGTAGATGACCCTGCTGTGATGTTGAGTTGGACCAATATCTTACTTTCTGTTCCAGCAGCTGATTTAAATGCAACTCAGTGATCCATGTTGACTGTTCAGGGAGTGAAAAACTCAGATTGAAATCAACAGCTGCGTGTTATTTTACTGCATTAGTCTTCATCTCGACCTGCCACCTTTAAGTTTCTGCATCATCATTGTAAATGACATGGATTTGTGTTCTTTCTTTGGCCGTCTTTTCCTCTTTACTTTTTAACTTTTCAGTCAAGACGATTAATTGGCCTGCCCTGCTCTCATTGCACTTTTTCAACCCACCAGCACACATAACCTCTGCAAAGCTTTAAAAATGTTTCCAAATACTTAATACTTTTTATTGTACTTTTGATATGTGGATGGAAACACAAGTTGTTAGCCAAGAGGTTGGAAAGGGTGATTTTTATTAACTTTAGTCAAAATGATTTAAAGGTGGAACCACAAGGCAAGTTCTGTCCAATTGATGTTTTTTTTTTATTGATTTGTTTATTTCTTTGCATTTTAAGCAAAATAAAACGTGTTGACTTGGAAGTGGAAAAACTTGTCCAAAAGAGGGGTTTTGGTATCCAAAGTATCCAAAGTATCCAAAGTATCCAAAGTATCCTTTTAGTATCTAGGTCACTACTATGAGATGTCATACTAAGGACAGAGACATTCCCAAAATATAAAGTGAAGTGACATTATCTCTTACTCTAACTCCAGTTGTTTGTGAAACTTGGCAACAAAGGTAGTTATCCTTTTCCCTACAGATGGATACAGACATAAACATAGTTGATAGAGTAAAGAGGTGGATGATTTATGTATGTGTAGTGCAGTAACTTTGCCAAACTGTCTCCCACTATCACACATGATTTTTCTGGTTCAATCCCAAAACAGTGGACCCACTATACTTAAACAAGCCGGGCAGCTGTCAAAGCATAAAGCAAAGACTGAAGTAATTACCAAAAGACAGAGGAAATAGCAGACTACATCTGAACACCAGTTAACCAGTTTGTTGGTGGTCATATTTCATGTAGGGTAGGTTTTACTCAAATTGTTTTATTTATCTTTTACAATGACGCGCAAACTATATCCGTCCACAGCAGAACTATTGTCTTTGTTTGGCCACTGCCATGGATTCAATATGCACAGGCTATGAGCTGGTAAACACAACTCATTGTATCCATTACACTCTGTACTGCAAAGTTTCAACAGCAGTTGCTAGAAAATGCTTGCCATTCACTCACATATCCCTTTTGTCGGAGTTGAAACCGAAGCAACATGCTAAATCTGCTTTCACCAGCAACAGGGCGTCATGTCTGAGGCGAGATTACCATGCAGAGGAATTTCTCTTAAATTACAATGCTGAAAGTGCCTCTTCTCATGGTACAAAATCCTCATAATCTTGCTAACGACACATATTATTTAGCACCACACACCGAGATAAAATGCAGTTTAAATCTGTCCCCTACCAAATAAACATTCAAGAAAGTAGCCAGCTTTTATCCAATATTGGTTTCTAAGTAAAGCTCCTCACAGACATGTTTTTCTTCAGATTTAAACATGCAGTACATATGCTATCAATAACTGATGAATGAATGAATGAATGAATACTACACATTTGGAACTGATTAAGTTTAGCTACAAATGCAGATTAAAGGCAAGGCAAGTTTAGTTGTATAGCACCTATCAACACAAGGCAATTCAAAGTGCTTAAGAATAATCGAAGACATTAAGAGCATTAAGAAATAGTGCAGCGGAAACAGATACAAAAAAAAATGGCATTTAAAAACAGTCATTAGAAAGCAAAGAATTACATGAATAACACAGGTATAAAATACATGAATAAAAGTTACAGTGCAGCGCGTGATAAGAATAGTATAATTAAAATCAGCGGCAAATGCACTTCCTTTTTTAATAGGTAAATAGCGCATGACTCACGAAACACAAAGCAAGCTATTATTCACCAAGAAGGAACAGCGAGACATGCACTACATTACCAAAGGTGTACAGGAACCTGAATATTTTACCCATATGTGTTTATTGAACAAATCATTCAAACAAAAAAAATGTGCCGCTAAACTGACTGTGAAGATGGCAACAGGAATTCAGGGGTATATTTAAGGGAATTGATCTACTGAAGACTGGCCTGTCATGCATTAGAGTGTAGGTTCATTTAGGGATTACATGTCTTCAGATCTGTCCAACTGGTAAACATATGGTTGTCAGGTTTGTGATGTGTAACGCTGAGTGATAAAGGAAAGTAAATAAGACAACAGCCTAAACAAGTGACCATTCTCATGGCAGAGAACTATAAACATAAACTATAGACCACACAGTTGTAACTGGAATACACACACACAGTAAGAAACGCACAAACATACACTAACAAACATACCATCAGCAGGATAGACGTGTAAGTCTGTAAAATACACGCCTCCACAGATGCACACATCTGTTTTGATTTGGACTAATAGAACAACAAAACCTCCTCCTTCTGGAGCGACAACATCATGACTGTCAGCACACACGTCAGCATGTTTACCAGAACTAGGCTTCACAGATGTTTTCAGGTCATGAAATTATATTTAGCTTGACTTCAAGCCACCTTCATGTGTATAAAGAATTCAAACTGATGGACAAAATCAGCAACTAGCTAGCTTGTGAACAATTAGCAGCTAAAAGCCTTAAAACGTTCCATGAGTTGGTGGAGACCAAAAATTGAGCTTAAAGTAGAGTAAACATTGGACTTACATTCACCACTTGACAAACCACTCAGAATGTATCCTTATTGTGCGCCATATTTGCTAGGGGTGTAAGTTAACTGTGTGCTAAAATGTATGCCATATAAACTTACATGATGACACAACATATTACATAACCCAAAATATAAATCTACATTAGGCTTTTGCATTCGTCATACTTAATTAAAAACGTTCTACTCGCCTTGAATATTGATATCATCAAATGCACCACACTGCAAATCCAAAATCCAATCCAAAATAAGTTGACGGCTAAATAACCAGTTGGATCGAATGCCATTTAATCTTGGAATACATTGCATCCAGTGGTCCGTGAATAAAACTCTTTAAAACAATAAA
The DNA here is from genome assembly GCF_036324505.1 of Eleginops maclovinus. NCBI lineage: Eukaryota > Metazoa > Chordata > Actinopteri > Perciformes > Eleginopidae > Eleginops > Eleginops maclovinus. The sequence continues at coordinate 11,753,033 of NC_086363.1, read as the reverse complement.
AACTAGCTGAGAACCGATCCCATGTTCCACAGCCATTGCTTTATTCCAACCTAATAACATTTTTGAGACCTCCATGATTTGTTTGGTAAATGACTCATGTCGAAACTTGTACAACTTGACCGAAAGTGTACACCTATTTCAAGAGAACAGCCGTACCCTTTCCCTGTGTTATAAATCCTCCACTGAGACATCAATAAACCGGAATAAAAACCCCTGAAAGATCAAATTGCCCATAACTTCTACATTCCTCATGAATTCCCCAGTTGTAGGTTAGGTTCTGTGTTTATGTTTCTCTGAAAAGATATCCATGAAAAGATTTAAAGGCAGCTGTTGGAAAGTCATTGTTGTAAGTTACCTATAGAAACTCAAGCTGTTAAAAGCGTCAGATCTCATTCAAGTTTCTGGAAAGCGGTTCTGTTGTCTGGTTTATTTCAGGTTAATGTTTTCATAAGACTTTTCTTGATATAAGCCAGTCAAATACTAACAGATGTGCCTCTTTACAGTGTAACAATGCAAGAGTAATCACAGTAACTAAAATGCTTGTGGGTCGAATAATTTGTTTACTCAATCATTTTTGATTGCTAGTGCTTGGAAGTGTCATTGTGCATATGCTTCCTGAGAATTTGTTTTCACCAGTCACATTCATTGGCACCTGCATGCGGCCACCGTCTGCTGCACTGATGAGTACTTCAACACGTGTGTCCATTATGTTCAGAGGTGGACCAATTCAACTTACTATTTTTCCATCTCCTTTGTAGTGAAAACCACTATGTCCAGATTTTGTGATTTAGAACCTACACTGTTTCTGCTGAACTGAAAGAAGAAGTGTTCCTTTGTGTTGTCTCACAAAGCTGTAAACAATGTGGTCTTTCTGATAAAACACACACTCAGTATCTATGGTCTGATCGGGACAAGAACCGGCATCCCTTCAGTCCAAAGGCCAAGTCACTACAGACTGAGCCACTGCTGCCTCTTAGTAACAGTATACTGTCTGAATTTACTTTGATTACCATGTCAGAGATCTTAACCTTCTTTTTTTCTATCATTTGAATGTTTTAATTACTTTGTCAATCAGTGTCTTTCTTATGACTTCCTATCTATGCAGTTTTATAGGATCAAATACAATAGATAGATCAAATGTTTGCCATGGGTTCTTATATAAAATTATCACACACAATCAGTGGGTGAGGGTGCTCTATCAGTCATTTTGAGAGAGGGACACTGTTTCCTTTAGATTTAGACATAGTTACATACCTAATAATGTTTTAGAGAAGACAGAAGTTAACATTGTTCGTGGTAATGGTTTATCTACAGTAGTTTATCTATCCATGACCCCAATGACGTGTAAATGTCGGATGAGGGTTAAATGTTCAAGTGTCAATGTGTCACCAATGAGATTATTTCACACCTCGGAGATAAACCAAAGAGTAAAATACTCACTACCTCTAGACTTCTTAAGAACTCTCTCCGGTTCCTAGTTTTTTAAAACTTGTTTTAACCTGCCACTGCAGCTTTTGTGTTTTTTAAGAAACTGCTTTTAACTGCTTCTTAAGAAGCTATCAGAGAAGTACCGCATTCCCAGTGCAATAGTGTGCATCAATGTTGCAGTTGTGTTTCACCACATATAAAGGAACTTAATGCTATGCAGGGCTACCTTAGGCTTTCAGTCCACGCACTTAACACCCATGTTTCTTAACTCAACACAACATGTACACTAAAATAATCATCCGGACATTCCCCCACACCCTTGAGATATGGTTACCTTTAACAAACATTTCTTCCCAAATAAACTTTACAAAAGCTAGTGATTCCCAACCTGTCATTATATTTACATCTTTGTTGATTAATAATTGCAATAATGTTTGAGTTATTCAAACAACCAAAGGCCACGTTGTCAAAAATATATCAACCTCCCACTCAGCAGGTCCCACAGAGCCTTAATACTCATACCACTAATGCTACCTTCGTGTTGTCTCACAAAGCTGTAAACAATGTGGTCTTTCTGATAAAACACACACTCAGTATCTATGGTCTGATCGGGACAAGAACCGGCATCCCTTCAGTCCAAATGCCAAGTCACTACAGACTGAGCCACTGCTGCCTCTTAGTAACAGTATACTGTCTGAATTTACTTTGATTACCATGTCAGAGATCTTAACCTTCTTTTTTTCTATCATTTGAATGTTTTAATTACTTTGTCAATCAGTGTCTTTCTTATGACTTCCTATCTATGCAGTTTTATAGGATCAAATACAATAGATAGATCAAATGTTTGCCATGGGTTCTTATATAAAATGATCACACACAATCAGTGGGTGAGGGTGCTCTATCAGTCATTTTGAGAGAGGGACACTGTTTCCTTTAGATTTAGACATAGTTACATACCTAATAATGTTTTAGAGAAGACAGAAGTTAACATTGTTCGTGGTAATGGTTTATCTACAGTAGTTTATCTATCCATGACCCCAATGACGTGTAAATGTCGGATGAGGGTTAAATGTTCAAGTGTCAATGTGTCACCAATGAGATTATTTCACACCTCGGAGATAAACCAAAGAGTAAAATACTCACTACCTCTAGACTTCTTAAGAACTCTCTCCGGTTCCTAGTTTTTTAAAACTTGTTTTAACCTGCCACTGCAGCTTTTGTGTTTTTTAAGAAACTGCTTTTAACTGCTTCTTAAGAAGCTATCAGAGAAGTACCGCATTCCCAGTGCAATAGTGTGCATCAATGTTGCAGTTGTGTTTCACCACATATAAAGGAACTTAATGCTATGCAGGGCTACCTTAGGCTTTCAGTCCACGCACTTAACACCCATGTTTCTTAACTCAACACAACATGTGCACTAAAATAATCATCCGGAAATTCCCCCACACCCTTGAGATATGGTTACCTTTAACAAACATTTCTTCCCAAATAAACTTTACAAAAAAACAGGAGCTAGTGATTCCCAACCTGTCATTATATTTACATCTTTGTTGATTAATAATTGCAATAATGTTTGAGTTATTCAAACAACCAAAGGCCACGTTGTCAAAAATATATCAACCTCCCACTCAGCAGGTCCCACAGAGCCTTAATACTCATACCAGTAATGCTACTGATGGGGAAGCTTGTTCACTTACTTGCAGAATCCCACTCACTTCACCCAAGAATAATGGTTGGAACGGCACCAGTAAAGCTCTAAATCAAGACGCAGGGAGGTGAAGAGAGCCAATATAAACCAGTTCCTTTTCTTTTTCTTCACTATCTCTCACACCTGGCTTCTCTGTGAATTCTGCCAGCTGGAAGAAAGCTAAATGGGGGGAGGAAAGAGAAAGAAAAAACTAACTTGTTCATCTTTTAATAAAACTGAATAGAAAGAATTTAGAGTGAAAGAAAGGACAGGACATGAGAGGGAAAATGAGTGAAAATCTTAGATGCGTGAGAAGAGAAGAAAACACAGGCAACAATGAGTCATCTACCATCCCAGATTGTTATCACTAGTCCTCCACAGAATTGACCCAACTTAATTTAAAAAATGTTATTTCGTCAAAGTATTGGCGTCTTTCCAATTGCTTGCTTCCCACATCTGCGCTTATTAAATTATCCGTGGTAATAAAAGCCTTTTTAATGTTTTAGTCACTGAATTTCCTGCATTGGAGGTTGGACTTAAATGAAGAACACAAGTTATTTTCAAAAGACTCACAGGTAAAATATGGTTAGAAAGAATAGGATAATAGGAGGAATAGTTCAACATTTCAACAACACTTTGGTTTTTTGGGGCCAGAGAGTTTTATGAGGAGATTATAACGCCTCTCATTTACAGTAAATGTGTAGTCATCCTGGCAGGAGGTTGTTAGCTTAGCTTAGCATAAAAAAACGAAATACAAAACAGGGAAGCAAATACAGACTTATTCTTATGGTAACACGCCTACAAGCTTTATATTTACATAGAGTGTGTTATCAGCCTTCTCATCAAGAAAGTGAATAAGGGTATTTCCCAAAATCAAAATTTAATTAAGACGTCAGACTGCCGAGCAAAAACAAAAATTAAACTCAACTTATTGCTTTATAATAAGCTTTGTGTTTTTGTAAACACTCCTTAATTAGATGGATCCAGCCATGAGTTGGAATGTATCGTGTTGCAATCTGAATAACTATAATGTAATTATAATTTGAAAATATATGTAGCAGATGTGATTGATAGGCATCATCACCATTATTATCCCATAATGTATTCCTCTGCATGACTACACTGCATCTTCAAACCACACAAAGTAGAATAGAATGTGTATAGAGGTCATTCTTATTGTTGTTTTCATGCCCACATAGGAGAAATGAACCACTACACAAGCCTTAAGCATTCACATACACTCAATCTTTAATGGTTTTCTTCCTATGTTTGCTGAGTGTCTAGATAACCCCTTTCTGATGACCAAAAGTGTGTGTTTGAGATTTAAAAAATTGCAAGAGAGTCTCTTGGCAGCTGGACAGAGACTGAATTAAGAGGAGAAGTCATCGTTGCATGGGAAAGGGGTGCTTTCCTTGTTGAAAACAGGCCAGAGAAAACCCTGCCTGGGCCTAAAGGAGCAGCTGGGGGAAATACTGAGTCACAAAAACTCTCCCCAGCAGCAGTTCTGACCCTTTGATTAGACTGTTTTTTTATTTATCAACAGTGCATGGACAGAGATCCTCACAGAAAATAGTTGTGAGTTGACAAAGCCTTCTGCTCACACAGCCTGAGGAGAGAGCTTAAATTATTGACTTTCTCTGGCCCAGAAGACCGTCTGAGTAACTTCAGGAAAAAACTCAGCCAAACACAGAAGAAGACCCCCTGGACCTCTTGGTTCACAAAACATATCAAAGTCTCAGTTCCAGTTGTGCCGGAAATGTATGAAATGAAGGCTGACAAGGGTTCAAAGGGAAGGAGAACAAAAAGATGCAGTGATGGATTTAGCAAACTATCATGAAACACATCAGCAGAAGAACAAAGAGCTTTATTGAGAATTATTTGTTCAACGAATAAGCATAGTCTCATAGGCCGTAATAAGAAACAACTAAGGAAACAGCACATTTAAAACATAATATGAACACAGTCAGACAAGGACGTTGCGATGTGTAGGACAATAACTGTACAGTACATAAGGTTTTTACTCTGCTTCAATTCAGAAGAAAATGATGTACTTAACTTTTTTTTTTACAAATCAATCAAATGTTGGTCAATTATGCTTCATATTTGAATATGCTTTAAGAAAAAAAACATCCTACATCACAGCTTTCCATAGGGTTTCTGTTTATAGGGATTATCCACATAATACAAACAAACATTAGTTTACCATGGTATATGTTTTGTAATTCCAATTGAATAGATTAAATTATTTCCATGTTTTTTCTCTGCATCTGATTTATCTTTACAGCTCTGACTTAAGGCCACTTGGAATCAGCACACAGTTGATTTGAGGCGAGACGTTGCTTAATAACCTTACTTTTTTTCATCAAACAACAAATCATTTGCAGCAAGATTAGAGACCACACCCTCAAACCATGTATAGGGAAGATGAGTTGACTTTTTAGTTCAACAAACTGCAACAGGAAGCCTCTGCATTAACATGGCTATAAATGTTCCCTTTCTTTTAAGCAAAAGCATAAAGGAGGGGGATTAAGGCAGGTATTCACAAATACCAATGATGCAACAATGTGCCAGGGGTTCAAGAAAAACTTCCACAAGTCATCATTTTTGAGCAGAATAGCTGCCACTTTACCCTTTGAAAGGGAAAATACTGGTAATTAATGCAGTCAGATAAAATAATTTGAACTTTGTATTTTAAAATGTTAATAATAACTACAACCAAATATGACCACAAGCCTAACTCAGTTTAAGGATGTTTGAGTCATCAATAGTAGAGTTTGGCAACATTTACTCTTGCACAACATCAAAACAGACCAGCATTTAGATTAAAACGCGTTTATTAAAAAAAGATAATAATTGTAAACACACAACATTCTTTCAATCTAATATATAGACAGAAAGAAATGGAATCGTGTCAGTGTGTACGTGTCTGTCTGTGACTTTGCATGCCATTATGAGTGTGTGTGTTTGTGTGTGCAAGAGCATGTGGTTTTGTATTTTAAGAGTTCTGTATTATCTCATGTTATTTGAGATCATACTTATCATGGGATCAAACTACTTGAAGTGGTTAGCTTCTGCAGTACTAATGTTCCCTTTCTTTGCACACAGTGCACATATTTTTAAAAGCAAAAGCATACAGGAATGGATTAAGGCAGCTAATCACAAATACCAGTGCTGAAACAAAGTTGTAGCTGTTCAAGCAAAACTTCCACAGGCTATCATTTTTTAGCAGAATAGCTGCCACACCAAGTACATTAGTGATGTAATATGGCATCCATAGAACAAAAAAAGTCACAATGATACTTGTGATGAGTCGGGTTGTCTGTGGGTTGTTGAAGAAAGCTGCCTGGTTCACTTTTCTCTGGAGACCGATGTATGAAAATGCCACGACAAAAATTGAAACAAATCCTACCAGGCACTCTGACAGCAGCACGGGCACCAGCTGGGAAGGGGGAGAATTGGAATCTGTGCAGGATTTCCAATTCTGGTCTTTGATCACCTGTCGGTTCACTAGAGCAGGAATAGACAGGATCATGGTAACCAGCCAAAGCAGAACCAGCAGCCTCTTCCTTCCTGCCCGATCGAAGATTTTCTGCAGGTTCAGCACCTGGAGGTAGCGCTGGAGACTCAGCACTGTCACTGTCAGCAAGCTCGAATAGAGGCTGCAGAACATGATATATGTAAGAAGCTTACAGGCCACCAGTCCGAGTGTCCAGCTGTACACTATGGTGTAAATCCACAAAGGCAGAGGGAGCAGGCAGATCAGATCTGATATGGCCAAATTCAGCATCAGACTCTGGCTCAGACTCGACAGGTGTTGCCAGTTTGGTTTGAGGATGATCACAGCAATATTTCCAGGAACTCCCAGCAGGAAGCAGATGGACAGCACCACTGCTGGGACAAGATGTATGGAGACCAAGGAGGCAGGAGATTGATCTCCGGGAGGGGAGGTAAAGTTAGATGTGACCAGAGAGGAGTTGAGCACTTCCATAGTGCAAACCTGCTGCTAGACAAGCTGAATGTGTGAGTGAGATAATTGAGTGTTCCACAGGATAAAGAGGACACATTTAAAGAGGAAATGCCAAGGTACTCTTTCATTGCTGCACAGTTTAGCTTGGCTTCATTATCTGATACATTTCCCCATTTTTGGTTCCCTTAAAACAGCTTTCGTCAAGAAGCAACAGTATATATTATAAAAAAATGTCAATCTAGAAATGACTCCATGTATAACAAATAACTTTTCAGGAAGTTATCCTTGGAAGCATATTGCTACTTTATGAAGGAACTGTTCATTTACCACTGAATAGACACATAAAGGACCAGCTGAAAATGAACACAGTTAGTTGAACCATGTAGTTAAAGAACGGTAACGACCATAAGAGGAAATTTGCGGTTTTTGTACTTCACATAACGTTTTTCACCAAACTATAATTATCCTAGATATGTTAGTTGTTTGGTGTGAGTTGGCCAACTAACACACCCACAGCAGCACACAGCAAGCAATGGAGATAAACTGGGAAATACAGGCAGAGGGCTGAGTGTGTGCGGATAACGACACAGCAAACATCTAACAGTTCATGACTGAGAGGGATTACCTTTGTATCAGTCTGCCTTGTTCTTTAGTACATTCCTGCATATCATATAATACATTAATTTCAATGTTCCTCTGGGAACTACCCTTTGAAGGGAAACATGATAACTAATTAATGTCGTTTCATAAAATATACCCATATATCAACTAAAAATTATATTTAAGAATTAAATGAATAACTCATAACCAATTGATGTAGTCTCAAAAATTATAATCATATATCAAGTAATAAATGTAATAAAGAATTACATTCATGACTCCAGTCAAATATGACCACATTGATATCTTCCCTAGGTTGAAGGAATTTGTGGTGATCAATAATAGAGGTTGGCAGAATTCCCTTTTATTCAACAATAACAACAGACCAGAAAATGGAATAGAGAGCGTTTATTAAAAGATACAAATGTAAATGTGTTATTTCACACAAGATAAAGTGAATGAAACAAAAAAAAGGAAGTGTGTGTGTGTCCTTCACAAGAGCAATAAACAGGAAACAATTTCCACCACAACATTTCAACAGAAGAACATGTCATATCTAGATATACTTCAAGTAAACAGGGTGCAAAGTAAAAGCATTTAACACAAAATCATCCCAAACTTCAAAAGATGAGGATACAGACACCAGAGTCTGCATTCTTCTTTAGGAAGTTCCTTTAGTACATATTAAAGTTACTCAGGCTATTACCCTTTGGAACGGTGTGTGTGTGTGTGTGTGTGTGTGTGTGTGTGTGTGTGTGTGTGTGTGTGTGTGTGTGTGTGTGTGTGTGTGTGTGTGTGTGTGTGTGTGTGTGTGTGTGTGTGTGTGTGTGTGTGTGTGTGTGTGTGTGTGTGTGTGTGTGTGTGTGTGTGTGTGTGTGTGTGTGTGTGTGTGTGTGTGTGTGATAAGCCATTTTGAACCATTCATTTCCTCTTTGTGTGTCTTTGACCTGCTCAATAACTGTATATGACATAAAAGAGATCAACACAATAAAGCTCTGTGTATGGCATTAAACCACAGCAACATTTAGATTTACACAATCTAAGGGACCAGTTTGACGGAGACCTGGGAGGTATGAGATGTATCTCCAGGAGTTGATGAAATGTTAGATGTGATCAGAGAGGAGTTGAGCTCTTCCATGCTGCAAACTTGCTGCTAGACAAGCTGAATGTTGCGCACAGAGTGAGTGATGATGGAGTGTTCCACAGGATAAAGAGGGCACATTTAAAGAGGAAATGCTAATGCTCTATATCTGAATGCAAATAATGTTTTTCATAGCTGCTTAGTTTTCTTCTTGGCTTCATTATTTGATACATTTCCCCATATTCTGTTTCCTTAAAACCCCACATACTACATTAAAGAACTTATGTATAATAACATTTTCAAAATCTATATTACTGGATAAACAGAGTCCACGTATAGCAGTGACATTTTCTGGGAGTTATCTTTGGAAGCACATTGCTAATTTGGAGAAGAACTGTTCATTTACTACTAAAAAGACACAGCAATGACCAGCTATCAATAACTCAGTTTGTTGTAGCATGGAGATCAAGAACTGTAAGGACCATAAGAAGAAATTTGAGGGTTTTGTACTTTACATGTTACACTGTTTTATACCCCTCTACAATTATTCAGCATTTTTTTGTTACATACAAAATGTATAAATAGCTTATAGAATATTGCAACCCACTCCTCCTAACACTAGGATGGGTCAAATGCAGAATGTAAATTTCCCCTCTGTGGGACGATTAAGAGTTCCTTTGTCTTCTTTCTTCTATAAATAATAATTTCTAAATTATGCCTATCTGTATAGGTTGGCAAACTAAAACATCAACAGCAGAAAAAAAGGGGAATAACAGGCAGAGGTCAGGGGGTCTGCAGATAAATACACAGCCACAAACCTCTAACAGTTCATGAGTAATGACTGAGAGGGATAACTTTTGTAGCAGTCTGCCTTGTTCTTTTGGACATTCCTCCATATCATATAATACATTAATATTAAAGTTCCTCGGGGAACTACCCTTTGAAAATGGAAAAATGATAACCAATTGATGTAGTCTCAAAAATGATAATCATACATCAAGTAATAAATGTAATAAAGAATTACATTCATGACTCCAGTCAAATATGACCACATTGATATCTTCCCAAGGTTGAAGGATTTTGCAGTGATCAATAATAGAGGTTGGCAGAATTCACTTTTATTCAACAATAACAACAGACCAGCAAATGGAACAAAGAGCATTTATTAAAAGATACACATTTAAACACGCAAATGTTTATTTCACACAAGATAAAGTTAATGAAACCAACAAAAAAAGTGTGTGTGTGTTTGTTGTCTTCCCTACGTGAGTTCCATGTGCATGAGCATAAACAAGCATCTCAGGTCAGGAAAACAATTTGGAGGGTTAGTAAAGAGAATTGTTGATTTTCATTCAAGATCCTGTTTCTGTGTGAAATAGAACTAACAACAACAACAACAGTGTGGTGAGCGGCTACTGAAATATCTGACTTAAAACAGTACGATCAAAAGGTTTGGCTAACTAGCTGTGGGTACACCAATGCAATCTTTTGCTTCTCTTGCTTACTTTTTAAAACAAGTGCTTGTGATAGCTCGTGGACACAGACAGGGGGGACAGACCTGAAACATATGTCAGAACGGCATTAAGAAACATGAGCAGGCAAGAGTGCATATGGACAACTGTGTGAAGCTAGCCATGCTAGGCCGAATTAGCATAGCCACACAGGGACAATATGATGGCGTCGCCATCATATATTTAGGGGGACGCAATTGACTAATCTCACGCACCACACATGCTTTTCATCACACCCATTTTTCGTCCTCGCTTTCACTTACCTTACATGCAGGTATTTTCTTTTCATATTAATTTCACTATGTATAAATATTTTATAAATAATAACTTTTAAGGTAAGTGTGTGAGTTGGCCAACTCACACACCAGTACACAGCAGGCGATTTACTTTAAAACACACAGCGATGTAATCTATACTCAATGTTAAATGCTGACACTTTGTATCATACAGACACCAAAACAGTGTCTTGTATTTTATTGTTTTTTTGTGACAAAGTGGCAGTTTGATGACCTGGGTATGAGAACGGGCTGCATACTCTGGTTATTGGCTGTGGGTAACTCCTCAAGTTGGAACACAGCAAAATGAGTGTGTGCGTGATTGTTGTCTTCCCCTACGTGAGTTCCGTGTGCATGAGCATAAACAAAAATGTCAGGTCAGAAAAATAATTTGGAGATTTAGTAAAGAGAATGGTTAATTTGCATTCAAGATCCTGTTTCTGTGTGAAATAGAGCTAACAACAACAGTGTGGTGAGCGGCTACTGAAATATGTGACTTAAAACATTACAACAATGAAAGTCAGTTACCAAATTTAAACATTAAACCCAACCAACATATTTACAGAAAAGAAGCTGTCCTATTTTTAGCCATGGACTGTTACAGTGCGCTTTTGTCCAGTAACAATCACACTGCTGTGTGAAACATTCATATTTTGTTAGCAAAAGAAACTTCCAGATGATTTACTCTAATTAACCTTACAGACCACAAACATCATCTTTCAGTACGATGACAGTAACAATTGATGTGTGGGTGCCTGTATCATCACCATCTTTATCTTTGCATAACCAACAGTCCTAGTTTTTTAAAGCAAAAGCATAAAGGAGGGGATTAAGGCAGCTATTCACAAATACCAATGCTGCAAGAATGTTGTAGCTGTTCAAGAAAAACTTCAACAGGCTGTCATTTTTTAGCAGAATAGCTGCCACTCTAAGCACATTTGTGATATGATATGGCATCCGTAGAACAAAAAAGGTCACAATGATACTTATGACCAGCCGGGTCATCTGTGGGTTGTTGAAGAAAGCTGCCTGGTTCACTTTTCTGTGGAGGCCGATGTATGAAAATGCCACAACAAAAATTGCAAAAAGTCCAGTCAGGGTCTCTGTCAGCATCACGGCCACCTGCTGGGACTGGGAAGAGAAGTGGAAGTGGCAGTCTGTCCCATGCTGGTGTTCGATCACCTGTCGAACCACTAAAGCTGGGATAGACAGGATCATGGTAACCAGCCAGAGGGGAACCAGCAGCCTCCGTCTTCCTGCGCGATCGAAGATTTTCTGCAGATGTACCACCTGTAGGTAGCGCTGGACACTCAGCAGTGTCACTGTCAGGAGGCTAGAATAGAGGCTACAGTACATGATATACGCCAGAAGCTTACAGGCCACCAAACCGAGAGTCCAGCCTTTCAGAAAAGTGTAAATCCAAAGGGGCAGGGGGAGCAGGCAGATCAGATCTGATATGGCCAAATTCAGCATCAGAATCTGGCTCAGACTGGACAGGTGCTGCCAGTTTGGTTTGAAGATGATCACAGCGATATTTCCAGGAACTCCCAGCAAGAAGCAGAAGGACAGCACCATCGCAGGGACCAGTTTGACAGAGACCCATGATGCAGGAGAAGGATCTCCAGGTTGAGAGGAGCTGTTAAAGGTAACCATAGAAGAGTTGAGTTCTTCCATGCTGCAAACTTGCTGTTAGACAACCTTAATGTTGGTCACAGAGTGAGTTATAGGAAGTGTGTCAGGGTTTCACTGAAACCACAAAACAGGAAACAGTTTTCACCACGACATCTCCAGTGAGTAAAAGCAAATTCCTCTTTTTGAATGTATTTTCTATACTGCAAAAGTGTTTCTATTCTTGTCTGTATGGCACCTTTGAGTGTGGGGATTTTTTTACCCTGCATCCAATGACTAGACTTCCTATAGGACGACCAGCTTCTGCTTTAACAGTATGAATATTCCCTTTTTTCCCACACAATGCACATGTTTACATCCAGGAAAAGCTTAAAGGCCACAAGTCCAATCTTGTGTTCAATTATTTAACATCTATATTAATATTGATTGCCATTTTGGTGATGTAACAGAAGTTGTGCTGACCAGCTGTAATTGCGGTCTCTCTGGAGAAGACAGTGCAATGCAAATAAAAGTTATACGTGTTTTCAGTATTTAATAAACGAACCACCATACTGGGCTAATGCTACAATAGCATTATGTAGGGTACATTTTTGTCAGTCATGTTTTACTACCACATATGCTAGCGTTGGTTGCTAGCAAGCTAAAAAGGACATGAGGGCACAGTGGCCATTTGCCATGAGACAACACAACCCTTACAAACTCACTCACTGTGCAAGTGTTCACAGTAAGACTTGCTGTGTACTTATGGAAGTGTCCGAATTGAGACACCACACGAGAATTCTGCTGTACAGTAACGTGCAAATCCAAAGAGGCAGGGCGAGCGTGCAGATCAGGTCTGATATGGTCAAATTCAAAATCAGACCCTCTCAGCAGAAAGTGGAAGAACACCATCACCATAGGGACGCGATTGTAGAAAGGATATGTCCAGGAAGTGGAGGAGATGTTAAAGGTGACTGCTGAGGTGATCAAAACTGTATGTCATACTTTTACAAGAACAAGATGACACACTACGTCCCGCGGGCCCACCACCTACGGGAAACAACGATGGGGTTGGGTGCGCTGCCAGAAGGGTGGCAGTGAAAGCAGAGGGTCTCAACGGACCAGACTCAGGCGACAGAAGCTGGCTTTGGGGACGTGGAATGTCACCTCTCTGGGGGGGAAGGAGCCGGAGCTTGTGCAGGAGGTGGAGCATTACCAGTTGGATCTGGTGGGGCTCACCTCTACGCACAGCGTCGGCTCTGGAACCTTACTTCTGGATAGGGGTTGGACTCTATTCTTCTCCGGAGTTGCCCAAGGTGTGAGGCGCCGAGGGGGGGTGGGGATACTCACAAGCCCCCGGTTGAGTGCTGCTTTGTTGGAGTTTACCCCAGTGGACGACAGGCTCGCCTCCCTACGCCTGCGGGTCATGGGGGGGAAAACTCTGACTGTTGTGTGTGCTTATGCACCAAACAGCAGTTCAGAGTATTCGGCCTTCTTGGAGACCCTGAAAGAAGTCCTGTATGGGGCTCCTGAAGGGGACTCCTTAGTCTTGCTGGGAGACTTCAATGCACACGTGGGCAATGATGGAGACACTTGGAGGGGCGTGATTGGGAGGAACGGCCCCCCTGATCTGAACCGGAGTGGTGGTTTGTTACTGGACTTCTGTGCTAGTCATGGATTGGCCATAACAAACACCATGTTTGAACATAAGGATGCTCATAAGTGTACGTGGTACCAGAGCACCCTAGGCAGAAGGTCCATGATCGATTTTGTTATCGTATCATCGGACCTGAGGCCGCATGTTTTGGACACTCGGGTGAAGAGAGGGGCGGAGTTGTCAACTGATCACCATCTGGTGGTGAGTTGGGTCGAGTGGCGGGGGAAGCCTCTGGACAGACCTGGTAAGCCCAAACGTGTAGTGCGGGTGAACTGGGAACGTCTGGAGGAGTCCCAAGTCCAGGAGGCCTTCAATTCACAAATCCGGCGGAGCTTTTCAGGCATCCCTGTGGAGGCTGGGGACATTGAACCAGAGTGGGCGGTGTTCAAAGCCTCTATGGCCAAAGCTGCGGCGGGGAGCTGTGGTCTTAAGGTCTTAGGTGCCTCAAGGGGCGATAACCCTCGAACCTCCTGGTGGACACCGGTGGTCAGGGAAGCCGTCCGACTGAAAAAGGAGGCCTTCCGGGATATGTTATCCCTGGGTACTCCTGACGAAGTTTCAAGGTATCGACAGGCCCGAAGGGCAGCAGCCTCAGCCGTGGCCGACGCAAAGCAGCGGGTGTGGGAGAAGTTCGGAGAAGCCATGGAGAAGGACTTTCGGTCGGCACCAAAGTTGTTCTGGAAAACCATCCGACACCTCAGGGGGGGGAAGCAGGGAACCATCCAAGCTGTGTACAGTAAGGATGGGACGCTGTTGACCTCAACTGATAGTGTGTTAGGGCGGTGGAAGGAACACTTTGAGGAATGCTCCTGAACTCCGCACTCTATGTTAGAGGCGGAGCTGGAGTATGAAGGGGGATCAATTCCAATCTCACGGTGCTGGAAAGGAGGGTCCGGCCGATTGTCGAACCTCAGATTGAAGAGGAACAATGCGGTTTTCGTCCTGGTCGTGGAACGACGGACCGGCTTTTCACTCTCACAAGGATCCTGAAGGGGGCCTGGGAGTACGCTCATCTGGTCTACATGTGCTTTGTGGATTTGGAGAAGGCGTATGACCGGGTTCCCAGGGAGATACTGTGGGAGGTGCTGCGGGAGTATGGGGTGAGGGGGTCTCTACTCAGGGCCATCCAATCTCTGTACTCTCAAAGCGAGAGCTGTGTCCAGGTCCTCGGCAGCACGTTGGACCGATTTCCGGTGAGGGTTGGCCTCCGCCAGGGCTGCGCTTTGTCCCCAATCGGATGAGGATCAGCACCTCCAAATCTGAGGCCATGGTTCTCAGCAGGAAACCGATGGACTGTCCACTCCAGGTAGGGAATGAAGCCTTACCCCAAGTGAAGGAGTTCAAGTATCTCGGGGTCTTGTTCTCGAGTGAGGGAACAATGGAGCGTGAGATGGGCCGGAAAATCGGAGCAGCGGGAACGGTACTGCAGTCGCTTTACCGCACCGTTGTGACGAAAAGAGAGCTGAGCCAGAAGGCAAAGCTCTCTGTCTACCGGGCCATCTTCGTTCCTACCCTCACCTATGGTCATGAAGGATGGGTCATGACTGAAAGAACGAGATCGCGGATACAAGCAGCCGAAATGGGATTTCTCAGCAGGGTGGCTGGCATCTCCCTTAGGGATAAGGTGAGAAGTTCAGTCATCCGGGAGGGACTTGGAGTAGAACCGCTGCTACTTTGCGTTGAAAGGAGCCAGTTGAGGTGGTTCGGGCACCTAGTGAAGATGCCACCTGGGCGCTTCCCTAGGGAGGTGTCTCTACTCAGATCTCTGTACTCTAAAAGCGAGAGCTGTGTCCGGGTCCTTAGTGAGGATGCCACCTGGGCGCCTCCCTAGGGAGGTGTTCCAGGCACGTCCAGCTGGGAAGAGACCGAGGGGTAGACCTAGGACCAGGTGGAGGGATTATATCTCTTCGCTGGCCTGGGAGCGCCTTGGAATCCTCCAGTCAGAGCTGGTTGATGTGGCCAGGGAAAGGAAAGTTTGGGGCTCTCTGTTGGAGCTGTTACCTCCGCGACCCTGACGGAAAAGCAGGAGAAGATGGATGGATGGATGGATGAAGATGACATTACTGTATATTTAAATTGAAATATGTATGTTTCATTTTGGCTGCATAGCTTTATTATCTTATGCATTTTCCAATGTCCTACCTCTCGAACCGACAACACTTTTTCACCATCAGTGACTGCAGTTCACCATCAGCCCCTGTCAACCAAGGTGTACCTCAAGGGTCTGTGCTTGGACCCCTCCTCTTCACCATCTATATTCTCCCACTTGGTCAAATCTTCCGGCACCATGGTCTCAACTTCCATTCATACGCTGCTGATGACACACAGCTCTATCTCTGCACCAAACCATCCACTCAACTCCCCCCCTCAATCCCTTGTCAACTGCACACAGGACATCAAAAACCGGATGTCGTCAAACCTACTCAAACTTAACAGCACAAAAACTGTGTGTGTGTGTCTGTGTGTCTGTGTGTCTGTGTGTCTGTGTGTCTGTGTGTCTGTGTGTCAACAAATGTTGAGAGTTGGCAAAGCGCAGAGAGAATGCTAAATAGCATTCAAGATCCTGCGTCTGTGTGAAATATAGCTACTGTCACAACAACTTAACAGTGTGGTGAGAGGATACTCAAATATCTGACTCAAAGAGGTCATGACAATAAAGCTAAGTGAACAACATTAAACATTAAACCCAACCAATACATATACATGTACAAAACTAGCTACAACTCAACTGTGATCAATCTGACATGGTCATCATCAGTCCCAAATTCCTCACCAAAAACAATAACAACCTTTTCCTCACCATCGACAATACCATGCTGACTGCCTCCTCTCACATCCGAAACCTTGTAGTCATCTTCGACAGCAACCTCTCCTTTGAGATCCACATCAAGCACATCACCAAAACTGCCTTATTCCACCTCAAAAATATATTGCGTCTCCGCCCATCACTCTCCTTCTCTGCTGCCGAAACCCTGATCCATGCCTTCATGTCGTCCAGACTAGACTACTGCAACAGTTTGCTCTATGGTACACCATCCAGACTCCTCAATAAACTCCAGTACATCCAGAACTCAACCACCCGTCTCCTCACCCACACCTGCTCCCGTGACCAAATCACCCCTGTCCTGCAGAACCTCCACTGGCTCCCCGTCCCACAATGCATCCACTTCAAGATCCTTCTCCTCACCCACAAAGCCCTCCATCACCAGGCCCCCTCCTACCTCACACACCTGCTCCAACACCACACTACTTCCCGCAGCCTCCACTCTTCAGACGCAAATCTCCTCTCACTTCCTCCCAGGACCAAACTCCGGAACTGAGGGGACAGAGCCTTTTCTGTCGCTGCCCCCTCCCTCTGGAACTTACTCCCCAAAAACATCTGTGACTGCCCCAACCTCACCCTGTTTAAATCTCAGGTCAAAACTCACCTTTTCAAAACTGCTTTTAAACTGTAAATGAATGTTGTTTTTAAAAGTGTGTTGTTTAAATTATAATTTTATGAATTTTATCTCTGTAAAGTGTCTTTGAGTTTTAAGAAAAGCACTATATAAATAAAATGTGTTATTATTATTATTATTATTATTATTATTATTATAATAATAATAAAAGTCCAGCTGTACAGTAAATTGTAAATCAACAGAGGCAGGGAGACCAGGCAGATCAGATCTGATATGGTCAAATTCAGCATCAGACTCTGGCTCAGACTGGACAGGTGCTGCCAGTTTGGTTTGAGGATGATCACAGCAATATTTCCAGGAACTCACAGCAGGAAGCAGATGGACAGCACCATCACAGGGACCAGTTTGACAGAGACCCAGGAGGTATGAAATTGGTGTCCAGGAATTGAGGAGATGTTAGATGTGACCAGAGAGGAGTTGAGTTCTTCCATGCTTTAAACTTGCTGATCTATAAGCTTAGTGTTGTGCAAAGATTATTTTTAAATGCAAATCATGTTGCCTCCAGGCTGCATAGTTTTGCATGCCTTCATTATCTTCGAATATATTCTGAAACAGCTCCCACTAAATAATAAATAAAACAATCTTTATGTATAAAACCACATTTCTAATCTAGATATGAGGCAAAAGTGGGGACTTCACATCTAACAGAGACATGTTTCTGCAAGTTATCTTAGGAAGCATATTGCTATATTTGGGAAGAACTGTTCATTTACCACTGAAAAGACACATGAAGGACCAGCTCAATATGAACACAGCTGTAGCATGTAGTTCAAGAACTGTAAAGACCATAAGAAGAAATGTACAATTTCTGTACTTTACTTGAGATTTTCTACCCCTCTAAAATTATTCTAAATGTTTCCGTTGCATACAACACGTATAGCTTAGCTTATATAGCTTATAGAATATGCTACATTTTTATAAATTAACATTCAGTCACAGTAAACTAATTTAAAATGAAATCCCCCTCAATCCACAAAGGTAAAACACTGGTTAATCATTCTTGCATCAGTAACATTACATTACATTTAGCTGACGCTTTTATCCAAAGCAACTAACAATAAGTGAAGTTAACCATGAACATGCATACTTGAAAAAAGCAAGAAACATGCTCGTATATTCATTGCATCAAATATAAAGATTATATAAACGATAACTTCAAAGTTGTGCGCATATATGTGGGTTGGCCAACTAAAACACCAACAGCAGGACACTGCAGGAAATGGAGATAAACCGGGGAAATGCTGAACCACATAACAACACACAACGATGTATTCTGTGTTCATCATCAAATACTGACACATACATCAATGAAACAGTATCTTGTACATCCGTGCCAGCAGAGCCACGACCAACTATGACCATATTGATATCATACCTAGGTTGAAGGACTTTGCAGTGATCAATAATACAGCTTGGCAGAATTCACTCTTGAACAACAACAATTACAGGCCAGCAAATACAATAAAGAGCCTTTATTCATAAGATGATCATGGTAAATACAATAAATTCTTTAACAAAATATCCAGACGGACACATACAAAACAAAGGAAGTGTGCGTGCATCTGTCTGGGTTGCGTGACAGTAAGAGTGTGTGTGTGTGTGTGTGTGTGTGTGTGTGTGTGTGTGTGTGTGTGTGTGTGTGTGTGTGTGTGTGTGTGTGTGTGTGTGTGTGTGTGTGTGTGTGTGTGTGTGTGTGTGTGTGTGTGTGTGTGTGTGTGTGTGTGTGCGTGTGTGTGTGTGTGTTTTTATTCTGGCTACGTGAATTAAGTGTGCATGAGCATAACAAAATGTGTCTGGCCAGAAAAACTATTTGGAGATTTGGTAAAGAATGGTAAATAACATGCAAGCTCCTGTGTCTGTTTGAAATCAAGCTAACAACAATTTAACAGTTTGGTGAGAGGACAAACATCTGACTTTTAAGAGATCACAACAATAAAGCTAAGTGAACAACATTAAACATTAAACCCAACAAAAATCAAGCAGTCCTATTTTTCCTAGTTTCGGTGTGCTTGAGATGCAGATGATTAACTCAGATGTATCTTGCTGACGACAAACATCCTCTTTCAGTATGAAAACAGTTGTAATTATAGCGAAGAATTCACTAGAATTGTGGGTAAAAATAAGCTGTGTATATTGTGATATATTTAGACTAAGTTCCAGAATTAATGTTGGGGATATTTCTGTGTTTGTTTCATAAAGGTTCTGCAATAGGTTAGAGTTACTTCCTCAATCCCTCATTTTTAAGCCAATAAACTCCCAAGCCAGGTACATTGGTCATATAATCTACTATTTCCATTTATATCAAAGAATTACACTTACTGTAACAGAAAGCTTCTACATTACCAAAAATATCAAGGTTTTCTTTCTTAGCACACGGTGCACATTTTTCTAGAAGCAAACGCATAAAGGATTGGATTAAGGCAGCTGATCAGAAACACCATTGCTGAAACCGTGTACCAGCTGTCCATGCAAAACTTCAAAAATGTTTCATTTTTGAGCAGAATAGCTGCCACACTAAGCACATTTGTGATATGATATGGTATCCATAGAACAAAAAAGGTCACAGTGATACTTGTGACCAGCCAGGTCATCTGTGGGTTGTTGAAGAAAGCTGCCTGGTTCACTTTTCTGTGGAGGCCGATGTATGAAAATGCCACAACAGAAATTGCAAAAAGTCCAGTCAGGGTCTCTGTTAGCATCACGGCCACCTGCTGGGACTGGGAAGAGTACTTGAAGTGGCAGTCTGTCCCATGCTGGTGTTCGATCACCTGTCGAACCACTAAAGCTGGGATAGACAGGATCATGGTAACCAGCCAGAGGAGAACCAGCAGCCTCCGTCTTCCTGCGCGATCAAAGATTTTCTGCAGATGTACCACCTGTAGGTAGCGCTGGACACTCAGCAGTGTCACTGTCAGGAGGCTAGAATAGAGGCTACAGTACATGATATACGTCAGAAGCTTACAGGCCACCAAACCGAGAGTCCAGCCTTTCAGAAAAGTGTAAATCCAAAGGGGCAGGGGGAGCAGGCAGATCAGATCAGATATGGCCAAATTCAGCATCAGACTCTGGCTCAGATTGGACAGGTGCTGCCAGTTTGGTTTGAGGATGATCACAGCAATATTTCCAGGAACTCCCAGCAAGAAGCAGAAGGACACCACCACTACAGAAACCAGTTTGATGGAGACCCATGATGCAGGAGAAGGATCTCCAGGTTGAGCGGAGCTGTTAAAGGTAACCATAGAGGAGTTGAGTTCTTCCATGCTGCAAACTTGCTGTTAAACAACCTGAATGTTGGTCACCGAGTGAGTTATAGGAACTGTGTCAGGGTTTCACTGAAACTACAAAACAGGAAACAGTTTTCACCACCACTAAAAAGGACATGAGGGCACAGTGGCAATGTGCCATCAGACAACACAACCCTAACAAACTCACTCACTGGAGAGGCTCTAGCATGTCCAGAACTCTGCCGCCAGAGTTCTCACCCGCACCAAACCATGGCAGCACATCACCCCCGCCCTCATCCACCTTCACTAGCTCCCGATCAAGTCCCGGATCACTTTCAAAACCCTCCTCCTCACCTATAAGTCTCTCCATGGCCTCGCTCCACAGTACCTATCAGACCTCCTCCATCCCTACACCCCTACACGGAGTCTGCGGTCCTCGGACACGGGCCTTCTCTCTATTCCCCGCACTCGCCTCCGAACCGTTGGTGACAGGGCGTTCAGTGTTGCGGCCCCCACCTTCTGGAACGCTCTTCCTGCAGGGATCCGCAATGCTGCCTCCCTGGACATCTTAAAATTAAAAACTCACCTCTTCACCATAGCCTTTGACCACTAACTCATCTTAGTCCCTCGTTCTTCTACCACAACTGCCATTATTTTGTTTTCTATTTTATTTTACTTTATTTTTCTATTCTTTTATTTGCCCTAGTTTTTTGTTTGTTTACTTGTTTTCTGTCTGTCCTCACAAAATGGAAAGTGGCCTTGGGTACCTAGAAAGGCGCTATATAAATTGAAATTGTTATTATTATTATTAATGTTCAGTTTTCTTGAAACAGTTGATGATGTTTCTATGTATATGAGTTACGATTATCTAACCAACCATCTGTCCAAGTTACTTTATGCTGAAGACTTTGAGAATAATCAATATATCAAATGGGCTTAATTATGTAACTTGCCTAGCTAAAGAAGTTTTGCGCAATATTTTATTTGGTTATGCCTCTCTCTCTGAGGGCGACTGAAGATCCGATTGGAGCAGCAATGCGTGAAGAAGAGGTGGACACGCCTAATACGCCGACAAGGGTCCGATACCTCCGCCAACCAATGGGAGAAGACTACACCTCTAAGCGGGAGGGTAGAAAACATGATTGTAAACAAGAGAACAGAGCTTATTTCTGTGGATCTGAGAGACAGAGGAACTACTTAAATGTGGTCTGTGGAACATTGAAATAGGAAGGGACCTTGCCCGTGCTCCTTTGTAGACTTATCATATCATTGTAAAAATAAATGCTGTCAACCTGACGAGAAGTTTCCTGGATTCTTTTCTGCTACTGCTTAGTCAGATTTACAGTACAAACGCAACAGGACCCAGGGTAGTGCAGTGAAGTGCGTGAACTTGTTTGAATTGGTGGTTCTGTTGTATACTAAGAAAACCAGCATTGACTCACTTTGATCAGTGCATGCATTTTAGACATGTAGCAAATTTATACAAAAGGGCAGTCACTTCCGATAACTTCCACATTTGAAATGATGTTCTTTTTCTCATGAAATGGTATGACTACATACCTTTTCGTTTCCGATAATGAGTCTCACTTCACATGAACTGACCAACTATACCAATAGAATTATACACAACACATTAAATGCAGCTTTTTTGAGTTTACAACACTGAAAAAACTGAAACTTTGACTTTAATTAAATGTTTTATGAAAAGGAATAATATCACGGTAAATAGGTTCAACTTAATATTATTGCTTTCAATTCATATAATACAGTTATGTGGATTTTGTTGGCATAATACTGAAGTGAACGTTTCAGTTTTTTCAGCAAATGATGAACTTTGCATTTCATTTGCATATATCGTGTGTCTTTCGCAAGTGCAAACAAACTGACGGTATAACTAGTAATGGAGCCTTTGTGTGTGTGTGTGTGTGTGTGTGTGTGTGTGTGTGTGTGTGTGTGTGTGTGTGTGTGTGTGTGTGTGTGTGTGTGTGTGTGTGTGTGTGTGTGTGTGTGTGTGTGTGTGTGTGTGTGTGTGTGTGTGTGTGAGAGACAGAGACAGAGACAGAGACAGAGACAGAGACAGAGACAGAGACAGAATAAATCAACCGGGATCAAAAAACAGGCTCCGAGATCTAGCATTGTATGTGTGTGTGATGCCCCTGTGGGATGTCTAACTTTGATTGCAGTAACTCAGGGCACCTGGGCCCGGTGCCCTGTAGCTACTTAAAGTCTCCCTGCCACACTAACTCTCTGCTCTGCTCCTCTCTGCTCTTTCCCGCAGGCACCAGGTTTTGGTTTGGTATACTGTTACTTCAGTTGTTCTACTTTGTACATCTCAACACCCTCACACATACACATCCATGCAACCCTCACCCTGCACTTACACTACTGATACCACTGACGTCCACACCTCATCCTTTACTTATTTGTGCACTTCTTTAATTTGACTTACTTTAATAAAAATATCTTTTGTTACCATTGACATGGTGTGTCTCTCCTTTGTTGTGGCCTTTTTGAGCCAGGTCATAACAAATGGGGGCTGGTCCTACGCTTTATTTGGTAGAAAGTTTGGTTAAAAGTTTGTGTAGTGCCTCAGAGCACATGGTGTTGTTGAGCAGCTGATTAGTTAATGTTGTCCAGCTGTGTGCTGGATTGTTGCTGCATGTTGGGGGACACATCATGTCTGTTGTGTTTCAGGAAGCCTTAGTGTCTGACATGGTGTCAGGGCTTTTTGTGTGCCAATCAGAAGGTTAGTGTTGCTGTTTGATACGCTTTTGTACAGGGATTTCCCCACTAGGCTAAAGTGGCGTTTCCCCTTTGGGTTGCGTCTGTTTGTTGTTTTCATAGTGTTGTGGCGACGTGGTTAGTGTCGGCTGTTTTCGGACAGTTGTCTCGGGGGCACATCCGCGTGATTTGTGGTGTTGCTCTGCAAATCCGCTGTTTCCAGTGCGTAATTACCCGCCGCAAGCCACATGAAGACTAGGGGTGAGATTAGTAAGTTTTTGGTTAGGCAGTTAGGGGGAAATTCTCTGTTGGGGTTGTCTTTTGCCCATGCGTGTTGGCAGTCTAACACGTTTTCTTCTGATAGGTTATAGGTAATAAGTTATGGCTTCCTTGTCGGCGTTTGTGGATGCACCCTCACTGTCTTTCCTAGATGGTTGCAGGAAGGCACAGTTGGTCGACATAGCAGAGCATTATGATATTGCTGTTGCAGGGAGCAAGCGGAAAGATGAGATTAAGGCTGTCAGTGTCATCTTTTTTTGAGCAGGGTGTGTTGCAGAAGAGTGAGTCTGATGCGGCGGAGGTAGTGCCCTGCCGGTAGTGGTTCAGACACCTGGCTTGACGTTTGAGCAGCAAAAAGAGCTTTTGGCCATGCAGTTTGAGCAGGAGAAGTTGAGGCTTCGGCAGCAGGAGGTACAGAAGCATTTAGAGGTGGAGAAGGTGCTGGAGGTGGAAAAAATTCGACATAGCAGTGAGAAAATGAAATGGGAGGTGGAACAGTCTAGATTACAGCTGATTGGAGAGGGCAAGCTTTCTTCAGTGGGGGCTGGTTCTGATAGTTCTGCATCAGGTAGTGGCGACGTTATTTCTAACTTGCGGTTAGTGCCAAGGTTTAATGAGCGTGACCCTGATACTTTTTTCACCCTATTTGAACGCGTAGCTGAGGCAAGAAGGTGGTCAGATTCAGACAAAGTGATTCTACTTCAGTGTGTACTCACTGGGCGAGCATTGGAGCATTAAAGGTAACGTTGAACATGTGGTCTCATTGCCTGATCTCCCTTTGTCTGTGTCAAAGAAGGATTGGGTGAGGAGTCAGAAGGCAGATTCATCTCTTTCTGCTCTGTGGAGTGAGCTGTTGCCAGCTGAGAAGGTCAGAGACATAGCCCAGGGTTACTTTGTCCAGGGGGACTTGCTGGTGCGTAAGTGGGTGCCCTGTGTTGGTGACGCTGTGGGGGAGGCAATTTTTCAGGTGGTGGTGCCAAGTAGCTTTCGTGATGTGGTGTTGATGTGGTGTAAACTGCCCATGATAGTGGTGGGCATTTGGGGATAAAAAAAACCTTTGACCGTGTCCTACGCTATTTTTTTTGGCCTCGGTTAAAGTGCGATGTGGCCAGTTATGTTAAATCATGCCACATATGTCAGCTCACTGGTAAACCAAGTCAGGTGGTTAAGCCTGCTCCCCTCAGTCCCATTCCGGCCGTTGGCCAACCCTTTGAGCATTTAATCATAGATTGTGTGGAGCCGTTGCCTCCATCTAAGTCCGGTTGTGCGTACATGCTAACTATAATGTGCCAGACTACAAGGTATCCTGCAGCGTTTCCCTTGCGCTCCATTTCCGTGAAGCCAGTAGTTAGGGCTCTAACCCAGTTCATCTCCACATTTGGGATCCCACGTGTGATTTCAAAGCGACCAGGGTACTAACTTTACTTCCCATATGTTCAAGCAGATCCTGCAGCAGTGGGGGGTGAGGCATAACCGTGCATCGGCCTACCATGCCCAGAGCCAAGGGGCACTGGAGCGTTTTCATCAAACATTGAAGTCCATGCTGCGTGCTTATGGTATGGAGATGGGGAGGGACTGGGAGGAGGGACTTCCATGG
Source organism: Eleginops maclovinus (assembly GCF_036324505.1). Classification (NCBI taxonomy): domain Eukaryota; kingdom Metazoa; phylum Chordata; class Actinopteri; order Perciformes; family Eleginopidae; genus Eleginops; species Eleginops maclovinus. Next base: position 11,727,940 of record NC_086363.1, on the reverse strand, counting down.
CTCATGTTGGCAGCCAGGGAAGTTGTTCAGGAAAGTACAGGGTTCAGCCCTAATGATTTCGTCTTTGGGCATGCAGTGCGTGGTCCGTTAGCTGTTCTCCAGGATGGGTTGGTTGAGGGTGAGCCACCCAAGAACTTAGTGGACTATGTACATGGCTTTCGTCATCGCTTGTATGCAGCGGTGGAAATGGCAAGGAAAAATTTAGCTGGTGCTCAGGCTAATATGAAGAGGATCTATGATCGACCCTTTTGTGTTGTGCTCCGGTTCTCGCTGCGCCGCGCCTGGATGAGCCGTTCAAACTGGAGGTTGACGCTAGTCATGTTGGGGCGGGTGCGGTTTTGCTGCAGGAGGTGGAGGGGGTCGATAGGTCTGTTTGTTATTTCTCAAAGAAGTTTAATTCGTACCAACTCAACTATTCGACGATCGAAAAGGAGGCATTGGCCTTAATCTGGGCCCTCCAGCACTTTGAGGTGTATGTGGGTTTTGGCAGTACCAGTGGTAGTTTATACCGACCATAACCCCCTTACCTTTCTCTTTTCACTTAGTTGTCCGAACCGGCGGTTGATGAGGTGGCCCTGTTTCTGCAGTCCTATAGTTTGGACATTCGGCACATTAAGGGCAAGGATAACGTGGTGGCGGATGCTCTCTCTCGTGCCCCGGTGGGGTAGTAAGTCTCCTGGTTCTGGTACACTAGGGGGCTGTCAGATTTATACTTGCGTTGATGTTTTTGTACTTTTTGATGTGAGTTTTCGAGGATCCCTTTGGGGCCCCCGTCTTAAGGGGGGGGGGGGGGGGTATGATGCCCCTGTGGGTTTGTCTGGAGGGGGTGTGGCTGTGGGATGTCTAACTTTGATTGCAGTAACTCAGGGCACCTGGGCCCGGTGCCCTGTAGCTACTTAAAGTCTCCCTGCCACACTAACTCTCTGCTCTGCTCCTCTCTGCTCTTTCCCGCAGGCACCAGGTTTTGGTTTGGTATACTGTTACTTCAGTTGTTCTACTTTGTACATCTCAACACCCTCACACATACACGTCCATGCAACCCTCACCCTGCACTTACACTACTGATACCACTGACGTCCACACCTCATCCTTTACTTATTTGTGCACTTCTTTAATTTGACTTACTTTAATAAAAATATCTTTTGTTACCATTGACATGGTGTGTCTCTCCTTTGTTGTGGCCTTTTTGAGCCATGTCATAACAGTGTGTGTGTGTGTGTGTGAGTGTGAAAACACAACTCTAAACTTACATTTCTGACCACAAAAGCACAATGCTTTGTTGGTAGCTCTCTCTGTAAATAGGTTAACATTTAAATAAATGTTGTTGTATTGAAAGCGATACTGTTCTTTGGGTATCTTTGACGTAAACAAAATATTTGCAAAATCTGAGAAAAAATCCTAAAATCAATTCCCATGGCTCCACTTTTGACCCAAATTCTAATGTCATCACGTGATAAAAAACTTAAATTATGGCCCCCTTAAGGCTGACTCCCCCTTTTTCTGCCTTTTTGTTTTTCCTCCCTCAGAGTGGGATGTAGATTTCTCTGAGGACCTTGCACACAGCTTCTCCTCATGCTCCAGTCTGCTGGAAGCTGTTTCGATGGAGAGGTTTTTTTATTGATGAGAAAAACAACATTTACTGCAAGTTTTGGGATATTTTTTTGAGGTTTGCAGGTAGGAAAGGGTTGAGACTTTTGTATTTCTTGACAATCTCTCCTCTTAATATTGTTACAAAATATATATTCTGTATTTTTACCAGTACTCATTCTTTATTACCATGTGTGAGAATGAATTACGTATTTTGTATGCATAACTTTTAATACGACTTATAACTAGACCTTTACACTATATTAACATCAGAAATAGTCAATAGTAATGTCAAAAAATTCATATATGTCACTTTAAATTGAATTAGCATGTCATAATGATAGTATTGGCTGTATTTTTAATGGATGTTCTGTAGTACTTCAGGTTTTAACTCATGGTAAAGTAAAATATAACAACATTTAGCTGCTTAGAGTTTTATTGCTTAAAGATTGGGATTGTGCACCCTCTGCCGGCCACATGATATATAAGCTTAACCAACATCAATGCTTGAATGAACTATAAGTACATGAAAGGTTTTCTATTTGCTTGACTTAATAGATAAAGAAAAATAACTTATGGTTCATGTTAATCCCCTCTAACATCTTTGATTTGATATCTCGGTCTCTGTTTCTTCTCAGTGGAATGGGACTCAACCGCTTCCTGTGTCTGCTGGTCTTTGCAGCAGCCCTGACTATTTCTGCAGTTTTTGGTAAAGATGAGAGCAACAAGGCAAACAGGTGGACCAGAGACAGCCTGCCACTGCTGCTGGACACACACACACAGCCTTTACAAGTGCCTTTGTTCAGGGGGCAGGAGGAGGAAGAGCAGAACGAAGGGACAAAAACACTTTGTGGAATAGAGTGTCAAAGCCACCTACCATCTATGAACCAAACTGAGCAGGAGATGATTCTGGGATATGAGACAATGCATGAGAATGGCACTCGCACGCATACTGATATCGTCTTGCAGGGTTTCAACCAGACGTCTACAGGAACACCGGCCCACTCCCCTGCTCCAACCCGCAGGAAACGGCAGATTTATGGAGCAGATGGACGCTTTGTGATCTCTGACACGCATTTCATCACCAACTATCCTTTTTCCACTGCTGTGCGTCTCTCCTCAGGCTGCTCTGGAGTCTTAGTATCCCCGAAACACGTGCTGACAGCGGCACACTGCATCCATGACGGGAAGGACTACCTAGAGAGTACCAGAAGGATGAGAGTAGGAGTGTTGCAGCTCAAGACTAAAAGAAGAAGACAGCTTGGGAGGAGAGGAGGGCGGCGGAGAGGTGGGGTGAATCGAGAGGGGGAGAAAGGTGAGGAGCAGATAATGGAGGAGGGTGAGGAGCAGAATAGTATAGATGGAGATGTAGAGCAAAAGGAAGTAAAAGGAAGGAGGCACAGGGGAAGAAAAGACAGTAGGGAGGATGTAGTTGATCATAGGATTCTAAGAGGAGCAGGGAAACGGAAGAAACGTATACGACGTAGTCCTGGTCCTGGGAAGCAACCTGTCTTCCGTTGGACTCGCATTAAACAAACTAGAATCCCTCAAGGATGGATCCAAACCAAGAGCTTCACCAGATCCGTATCCCCTGACTACGACTACGCTCTCTTAGAGCTGAGACGACCCCTCAAACTAAAGTACATGAAGCTAGGAGTGGCACCTTCCGCTACCCCCCTGGCACGAATCCACTTCTCAGGCTATGACGCTGACAAAAGCCTGCTGGACGGACGTGGAAACGAGAAGGTGGTGTACCGTTTTTGTTCAGTGGCAAACCAGTCTCACGATTTAATGTACCAGCACTGTGATGCGCAGCCAGGTGCCACAGGTGCAGGCGTTTACATCCGTCTGAGACAGGAAGTGGGAGAGAAAGGCGGGAAAGGGAAGTGGCAGCGAAGAGTGATTGGGGTGTTTTCAGGTCATCAGTGGGTGGAGGTGGAAGGAGGTGAGCAGAGGGACTTTAATGTTGCAGTGAGGATTACACCACCCAAATATGCACAGATCTGTCACTGGATCCACGGAGATCCGAGTCGCTGTAAAGAGATTTGACAAAGGGATACAATAAAGACTTAATGACCTGGGCCGGTGTGTATAAAAGCACTTTTTTTGTATAAAGTAACTTAATAAAATGCAAATCTTAAAAGCAAACTGCAGTGCCAATTAAGAACTAGAATCATGCCCTTCCTCAGGCACTTAAAAGCCAATAACACGCCCCTATAGGTTATGTGTCATGGCTGCATTATGCACACTGTCATGAGCTTACCTATCGTTATTGTGTCCAATATAATATGCTTCAATACTGTTAATATATTGTAAGATGCAAGAATGCTTTTAGCAAATGTGTTGTGAAAAGCTATAATAACAAGTTTAATATGTGCTGTTCTTAAATTAGTTCACAAAGTAGTCCTTTTAAATGTCATCTGTTGAGGTCCCGTACAATGTCTGTAGGTACATTAAGTACACATTTTTTCAAATAAAAAGCTAAAAAATACTGCACATCATCACCATTGTTGTGGAAATGTTCGTTGAATTTGAAAAGCATTTAAAAGTGTAATGATATTACACTAGAAATCTACATTTACAATTTCCAAAATATCTGTATATACTTCCTCTTTACCTGTTTCCTGTTAACTCTCAGAAACTCTGACATAGTAATCAACACAATGAATATTCAATATTCATAAATGCCTGGAGAGCTCGAGATAAATAGAGAATATTCCCTACATTTTCAATCGGAAGAATACAAATATAAAAGCCTCTATTCCGACATTGCTTTGAAGCAGCCACCAGGTGGCCACGAACATCCAGAGCTCCCACCGGTGAACGTCACTCAAACTCGACCAAGATGGCTGCTGTGTCCTTACAGCAGTCCAAAGCGTGAGTAACTGAAGCCTGCACGTTCGGACTAAAATATCATGTGCCCTGGTGAAATATTGGCAATGAAATAAGTGGTAGAAGCTATGTTTTAAAGGATGCCAGTGGGAAGTTCGGGACTTCCCTTGACCAGGTCAAGTTTACCTGGTAATACATGTGTGTACAATAAAAAACTCAGGATTTCTAGTTTCAGGCAATAGTTAAAGACTGACAACAAATGACCCTGGCTCTTATGAACACAACTTAGTCTTATAAGGTTGGTTCTATAACAAAGATCATTTTCCATTTTGAATATTTGTAAATTTACCACAGTGGTGGTGTGGACCAGTTACAGAGTTGGTCTGGCTCAAGGACAAAACCAAAACTACTGTATGCTATTTTTTGTTATCTTTGACACAATTTATTAGCAGCTTTTATACATATTGGCCCAGGAATTGTGATCTGAGACCAGCTCACCTTCTTGAGTGACAGTTGTCAGGCTAACATATAATCCAGAAAGGCTACACATAACATGTGGTTCTGGATATGTGGACTAATCAGCCATTTAGCAATTCATTTGGAGACTGTGGGAAATATTGTGAATGATTTAAAATGGCTATGAACGTGACAAAGTATTTGAATTTCATTGTTACCTCTTTCTTTCTCTGTCTTTATCCGAAACACCGAACTTATACAACTCTAAAACTCTAATTGTGTAAAGGAAGAGACCAAACCCTCTTTTTTCTTTTCTATGTTTCACAGTGAACACACTTTGCTTTGTTCACTTTTTTTGTAATCATACACAGGTACAACCTGTTGGTGCTCATTTGACTTTATAAAGGTCTAAACAACGTGTATTTTCTGATGTTTGAAATATATTGTGTTGTAATTCTTTTTTGAACATACATTTTCATGCCTCAAACACATTTTTGTTGTTGTCCAAAACATTACTCATGCCAATAAATAAAAATGTTAAGAGCTAAGTGCTGAATAAGTGATGAGCCGTGAGGGTAGTTTGGATCAGTGTATTTTTCTTTTATTGCATCTCATTTGGACTCACATGCAGGTAGGGGTGAGGGGAAAAAGAACGATGCCATCCATAACAAACCCCCCCAATAAACAACACAGCCTTCATTTGAATACTTAGCAAACATTATTTATCCATTTTCTTTTTGTATTTTTTTTTATGTGTCATAATCATCTTTGTTTTTCTGTCAACACTTTGTTAATGCCACAATGGATTAAGGTACAGTCACTTTTGGAAATAAACAACACACAGAACATCCAGCAAATACTTGAGTGCTTTACAGTGAGTCGTCAAGACTTCCAGTGGCAATACACGATCAAATGTACCGACCGCTGCTGCCTCACTCAAAGAGGACCGAGGCCACATCCCAATCACATACACAAATGCTTACTTGTCTCTTTGATTTCCACCTTAACTTTAAGTCATATTTTAGGAGACTGAGACGAGAAATTATCCAAGAGAATCAGTATGCAAATACCACTCCACACCAGCTGAGGGCGCAACAGTAAACACTCAGCCAAAGTTTCCACTGATACTGCCTCTGATTACAGATTGAGAGGTATATACAAAGGCGGGGAATTGTTTGTCTACTTGCAATATTCTCAACCATATAATTTGACATAACTAAAAATATATGATACATTTTTTTCTCTCAAAATAAAGATTAAAGAAAATATGTGTAATCTATCATTTAAAATATTCTCAAATGCATATGTCAATTTGAACAGAGTTCACACATTGTTGCATGTTAATGACAATCCCTTAAGAAAAAAAAAAATGAAACTGAACATAATTACACGTGTTCAATGATAAGTCCAGATTTGCAGTGCCAGTTGTTTTCAGGTACAATTGTTCTCCCAAAAAGTAGACAGGTGGGCGGATGGATGGCCAAGCAGATATAGGTACAACCAAGTTTTTTGTTGACATAAACATAGCTCAGTATTAGTTTGGACAACATGGGTAGAGGAGTGTGAGTGGGGGTTGGCCAGTGAAGTTACACACACCGAACACAGTCCACATTTAACAACACAGTCCTCGTCTGGGAGATGCGCAAAGAAACCAACATTTATCCACCCTTCAAGGTCAGCTGATATGTGGAAATCCATAATGAATCTAAATACACATTTATTATTTTTTTGTTCATTTTTCCATAGTATATTAAGTAAAGGTTAACACTGAATTACACGCACACCCACACACACATAAACAGAGATTTGTTTTTCTGTATCTAGGGTTCACATTCACAGTTGTGCTACAACATGATATAAGAAGGTCAGGGGTTTTTTTTATAGGGGTCGCGGCTGGTAGGAGGTCAGAGGGCAAAGATTGTAGATGTAATGGCTGGTTGGCTGAAGGGGCAGGGGCATGACGGAGGGGAAGGCAGTGGGGGGAGTGCAGACATCCACATCCACAGAGCTCCAGACACAATGACAAACCTACAGAGGAGGGAGAGAAAATGAGACTTAATTAAAACGTGCTCTTAATAGAAATTGGTGAAGTCTAATTAGGCTAAGGCAGACAGAGAAGGAGATTCAGAAATGTGTTCTCTAAAATTATTTTCTGACTGGAAGAAAAGTCAGATGTTTGGCATTTGTACAATGAACATGCATTTCCATTAAGTTTGGGGACTTAATAGAAAGAGATAGAAGACAAACTAGTCTCATGTCAATTTAACATTTTAGACTGCTTATTTCAATTCACTTATTTGCACTGAATCCAAAGCTTTTCTTTTCTTTGAGGTGCATTTTTTGCATAGCTGTTTTTAATTTAGCTCATTCTAATGCCGATATTTATATATATAAAAAACATATCATGGGTTGTATAGCATTTCATTTTGTATCAGATTATTATGTTATATGGGTTGCAGTTAGGAATACCATAAAAACTCGAAATAAATGAAAGGTGATAGCATTACATAAATCATTTGAGTTCCATTATACACACATTCAATGTGAAAAACTGACCACCAATATTTCATTTTTCAATTTTTTGCCTAATTTCTTTGGAAACCTCCAGTTTGTAATGCCAGTTCACTGTTAATAATGCTTAATCTCTTAGGCCAATCCAAGACAAAGTGTCTCCCATGTTGCAAATGTTGTCGGGTGCACAAGCTGATTCTGCGTCATACCTTTAAAGGTTCCCAATTATGCTATATTCAAACAGTATATTGTAGGGCCATAGCTATATGAAACATGTCTGTGTTTTGCTCAAAATACCAAACAGATCACCCATTGTAGCCATGACTCATACCCCTCTATTTCAGCCCTGTTCCTGAAGTGCTGATTCTGTGACAGTTGCTTTAAATTTGAGCTGACCTGAAGCTGGCCGCGCCCTTTTGGAGAGCATGCAGCTCTCCTTTGTCTGTAAAGAGATATACTGATACACGTTTTGGTTGTTTCTGAAACAGCACATAGCTTGACATGTTCTTTCTTCGGTGTTTACCTCTAGAACAGTGACATTATGTATTATATATACAACAACTCTAAGTCCCTCCTGCAGACATCCTACTGAATACACAGAGGTGCTGCGAGGAGGGGATTCAGCTCGCCGACTGTATATTGGGGACTAAGTTGGGACGTGTCATGTGGGTGGGACGTTGTCAGTAGTTCAAAGTAAAGCCAGCCCACATTTTCCTTATTTCGTCATAAGAACGGCAAATCTGGATCAGCACGTTTGTTCCCCTGTTTTTAGAGATGTGGGTAAGGAAGAAAAGAGACAGGATTGTATTTTCTGGCACTGAGAGTCTACTTACACACCGGAGACACATTTATGTATAAAAGACATCCAAAAGTGCATTTTACATAATAGGGGACCTTTAACATGATATGAATCGAAACAAATACACTTCAACTCTTTACATTGAAGCTTAGTATTTTTCTGCTCCATATACCTTGAAGTTTTACAGGTCGGTCGGTCTACATGAAGTCCTTAATGTTGAGGTCATCAAGAGCGTTCCTCGGGGGTGCAGGCTTTCTTGGGCTCTGGGCCGCTCCGGGAGACATCTGCAGACACATTTAGTTTTACCACTTGAACTTTTTTGCCAGAGCAGCAGTAACATTTATGTATGAAATTCCCTTGATCTTGTGTAATCCGTTTAAGAGCAAGTGTGTTACCGGTGCTCCGGGGCCTGGCCTAGCCATGGGCATCATGGGTCCTCCTGGTGCCCCGGGCTTATGGGAGGAAAAAAGACAGTAAGAAACAATATTTGCCATTTGATGGGTGTGAGGGCCACCTAAAGGGCTAATTGTCCATCAATGTCTAGTAATGTCCAGACTAAGACATTACTACACCATACTGGACTGGTGGTCTTACCATATTGTAGCAGGGGTGAGTTCCCATAAAAGGAGGAACACCCATTGGTACGGTCTAAAGGTGTGGAGGGGAGGGAGAGGACGAGTTGGGATGTTACTACACTACATATAAGACACACGCACACTGCAAAACAATACACAAACGTCAAAATAAGTTATACATCATGTAAAGAAATACCAGTACCACACACAGATGATAGGGAAGACACACAGACACACCAAACAAATAAAGCTGGCACGCTTTAAAAAAAAGACACAACTAGAGCCCTAACTTTACCTAAAAGTTGATAATAGTCCTTAATTTACATATGCACAATGATTTTTTATTTATAGGGGCAAAGAGGAAGCTTTTTGCAGGTAGCCTTCTGATGAAACTGTCATTTCTGTTGTTGACAGCTGAACAACTGAAATAAGTTCAGATGTAAACTGAATTCCAGCAGGCTATAATAAAATATAAGCTTAAAAGAAGAACAAGAAGCTGTTCTAAAGGAACAGGTTCTTAATTCGGCGCTAATATTTTCCACTTCATCACTCTCCAGTAGATATTTGAGACAATTATATTGATCCAGACTGCATGTTGAAATCCGCTTGAATGTTGACTTTAGGTTTGAATTTATATTTACAGTCAGCACATGTGCTCTTTTATACATTCTATGTGACGGGTGACTTACATAAAATCCACTAGCATATGTTTCGAAAATATATATATCTTTTCTCCACTGCCACCCCTCTTAGTTTCCTGGTCTGTGTTTCAACCTGAAACCTGGAGAGCCAGATGAAGGCAATGCTTGTGATTGGTGCCCTGACTGTCGCTGCCATGCGGCGCCACTCCATGCTAAAGACACAGACAACATTTACCATGGGGGCACCCCAACAGGGGGGAGCTACCTGAGCTGCCGCTTGGGTTCCCATTGAGAGATCTGGAAGTGAGAGAGAGAAAGAGAGAGAGAGGTACTGCAACATCACTGTTTTCTTTTACTGACATTATAATGACCATACAGGATAAATAAGAGTTACATTATTCATTTTAATACAATGATGATTTTCACTCTTGACTTATAGTTTGCTATCAGTTTTTACTAATCGATTAACTGACAAACTCATTTGATAATCAATTAATAGTTAGGTTAAGTTATTCTTAATGCAAAAAATGCTGTTTTCATTCTTTCTGATATTGACATTTATATCAGATAAGCTGAATATCTTTATGGATGGACAAAAATAGACATTTCTAGTTATTATCTTATACACTGAAACTTTTAAATTAATTTTTTTCACAATTTCAAAACATTTCGAAGACCAAACAATAAATGAAAAGAAGAAATTGGCAGGATAATCAACAATGATCATTAGTTGCAGCGCTGGAATAAATAAAAATAATAATGATAGTTAATATAGAAATACCCTTACTAGGTTGTTTGATGAGAAGATCAATGCCACAAAATGCAGAATTGTCATTTTTAAACTTTTGTTATTTTACTGATTAGACAAACAAGATATAATGTATTGATTAATGAGCTTTAATGTGCTGGTCACAGTGAACAGTCTTTATTCTAAAAGTCTTCTCCAATCTTCTCATCTCACTGAGAAAGCAAATGAGCATGTTTCCACAGTATTAAAATATCTATGACATGTAAACCACTACTTACTACTTGCCATGTTAGCCATGGAGGTGTCAACATCCCCCCCTTGAGGGGTCAAAGTGGGCTTCATTACATCGCCTAGTCCATCAAATACTACAGGGGGAAGGATGGGATGAGGAGGCAAGGAGGGAGAGGAGGGGAGATATTAGCGTCTTTACATGCAAGCAATTCTCACACTTGCAACCCTCCTTACTACTAGGGATTACTATGACAACCAATAGATGTCTCCATGACAACAGTGGGAAGAGAGGCGCATTGGCATGCGCTTGAGCATTAATATCATAAAACAAGATATGTAATCAAATCTAAAAGATTTATTTATAAGATGAGGACAATTAGTGCAACCTGTATGAAGTCAGGAGACATCAATCAGGTCAGCTGCTTTACTATGTTCATTTGTAATATGGGCAAAGGTATACAAAGGCATACTTTGAAAAAATATGTATGAAGGATATATATAAAGCAGAATTTGTGACCATATTTGCGACCAATAGAATTGCATTACACCATCATAACAACATGCAAAGTGTAACAAACATATTGTCAGTGCTTGTTGGTAAATTAGAAATATTTCGGGCTTTTGCTGTATATATGTAATTGCTGCAAAGAGTATGATGAGGGCAAAAGCACTGCAGTTAAGATGAAGCTGGGTTAAATGCTAGAGAAGTACTGCACACACTGTAACTGTCAGGCGTCTCGTGGTGGAAGGGACAGTGCAGCTGAGCTTTGCCTTACACCACTGCAATGCAGCAGTGCACTGTGGGAAATTAGCGTGTTAAAGAGCAAGGAAACTCACCCAATCAAATAGCAGGAAGCAAGCAATGAGCCAGCCCAAGAGCCAGATGGAGAGGGAGAGAGTGAGGAAGGGGGAAAGAGAGAGGAAAGTAAAAAAAAAAGAAGCGTAGATGCCAGAGAAAGAGAGAGAGAGAAAAATGCAATGAGGTTTTAAAGGAGCAGGTGACAGTGACAGTGACAGTTTATTGCATGAATGATAGAAAAAGAGGGGGAAAGAAAGAGTTAAGCCTTAAGCAGTTGTATTGCAGACCATCAGTTATATAATAATTGAAGACCAAGGGCACTGGACAGAAGATGACTGGTAACCAGGTGAGCAGGGATCATGTTGCCAAGGTAACAGTAACCGGGGTTACCAGTGAAAGTGAAAGGTGGCACAGATTAGAGGAATTCCCCCCGGAGACTAATGCCCACAGCAGCACTATGCAAATGAGGTGATGCACCGATGATGGTAATTTGACCATATATGGATGTAGTTTGAATATCTAGCACTCAACAGTGACTCTCCTTCAATACTGAGCCAAAGATGAGCATTAAAACTAGTCATGCACAAGCTTTTAACTGAATTATGATTCAGTGTTCTGATTGAGTCAGCAGATAAACACATCAAAAATGTAAATAAGCTTACAGCTAACTATTTCATTAACCTTTACCAAAGTTAATAGACACAAGTCGACAAAACAACAATTTTCTCTGGCCAAAACTGTTGTGAACAATGGTAAAGGAAGATGTAAATAAATGGCTGAAGTACATGATGTTATAAGGATAATAAGGAGTATACAGAAGCATGCAGGGGTATTTATTAAAATGATAATGTCATACTGTTAGTACTGCCTGTCTTATCAAACGTCATTTTAATTTTGACTTAAATATTGCTGAGTAAATCACTTTTATATATATATATATATATTTATGTTTGTATCGCATCTTTACTTACAAATTGGAATACATATTTATATGTTGTCCACTGTATAGTGGGGTGTGCCTTTGAAAGTTGATCATCAAGAAGCTTTTTTATTTGAAGACAGTAATGGAATGTGCCAGTTTTCAGTTTTACTCCACTTTCACATAACACACATTATACACTACGTACTGTATGTGTAAATTATAATGTTATTGTGGAAGCACAGTTCAATTTTTAGGTTTACATTCTCATTTTAATAAAGTCCCCTGTGGGCTTCCATAGCATCATGTGAAAACATATGGACAATAGCTGCAGTCATGGCCGGGCTCTCCGGTAGTTGAAAAACTGCAGCGGAACCTTAATATAATTCAGGATTCAGTTGAGACTGAAGATTAGGATGCACACATGGTAATCCATCCCTGACTACAGCATATTGTTTCACAGAAGAGATTTCAACATTTTGGAAATCCTTCCACTGTACACACATGCATGCAGAATAGCAATTTAGATTTTTTTTTACCTGACATGAGCTCAGCACCGGGGGCAGCAGGAGCAGCAGTGGCTGTGGCTTCTCCTCCTGTGGATTCTGGCAAGTCAACCCAAAAATATACCAAACCATGGCATGCCAGGTCAAAGTAGATTCATGAGCCATTCCCATCGCAGCATAAGGGCAAAGAAGGGGTAATAGTCAGCCTTCGGCTTCACGCTGGTAATGTCAAACAAAGTGCTTGGAGTTAGATAGAAAGGAATACACAATACATTTAATAAACCAGGACGCATCGTCTTTTAAAATGTAAACACACACCCATATGCACAGATACAGTGGGGCAAAAAAGTATTTAGTCAGCCACCAATTGTGCAAGTTCTCCCATTTAAAAAGATGAGAGAGGCCTGTATTTTTATCATAGGTATACCTCAACTATGAGAGACAGAATGAGAAAAAAAAATCCAGGAAATCACATTGTAGGATTTTTAATGAATTCATTTGAAATTATTGTGGAAAATAAGTATTTGGTCAATAACAAAAGTTCATCTCAATACTTTGTTATATACCCTTTGTTGGCAATGACAGAGGTCAAACGTTTTCTGTAAGTCTTCACAAGGTTTTCACACACTGTTGCTGGTATTTTGGCCCATTCCTCCATGCAGGTCTCCTCTAAAGCAGTGATGTTTTGGGGCTGTCGCTGGGCAACACGGACTTTCAACTCCCTCCAAAGATTTTCTATGGGGTTGAGATCTGGAGACTGGCTAGGCCACTCCAGGACCTTGAAATGCTTCTTACGAAGCCACTCCTTCGTTGCCCTGGTGGTGTGTTTGGGATCATTGTCATGCTGAAAGACCCAGCCACGCTTCATCTTCAGTGCCCTTGCTGATGGAAGGAGGTTTTCACTCAAAATCTCACGATACATGGCCCCATTCATTCTTTCCTTTACACGGATCAGTCGTCCTGGTCCCTTTGCAGAAAAACAGCCCCAAAGCATGATGTTTCCACCCCCATGCTTCACAGTAGGTATGGTATTCTTTGGATGCAACTCTGCATTCTTTCTCCTCCAAACACGACGACTTGAGTTTTTACCAAAAAGTTCTATTTTGGTTTCATCTGACCATATGACATTCTCCCAATCCTCTTCTGGATCATCCAAATGCCCTCTATCAAACTTCAGACGGGCCTGGACATGTACTGGCTTAAGCAGGGGGACACGTCTGGAACTGCAGGATTTAAGTCCCTGGCGGCGTAGTGTGTTACTGATGGTAGCCTCTGTTACTTTGGTCCCAGCTCTCTGCAGGTCATTCACTAGGTCCCCCCGTGTGGTTCTGGGATTTTTGCTCACCGTTCTTGTGATCATTTTGACCCCACGGGGTGAGATCTTGCGTGGAGCCCCAGATCGAGGGAGATTAGCAGTGGTCTTGTATGTCTTCCATTTTCTAATAATTGCTCCCACAGTTGATTTCTTCACACCAAGCTGCTTACCTATTGCAGATGCAGTTTTCCCAGCCTGGTGCAGGTCTACAATTGTGTCTCTGGTCTCCTTTGACAGCTCTTTGGTCTTGGCCATAGTGAAGTTTGGAGTATGACTGTTTGAGGTTGTGGACAGGTGTCTTTTATACTGATAATGAGTTCAAAAAGGTGCCATTAATACAGGTAACGAGTGGAGGACAGAGGAGCCTCTTAAAGAAGAAGTTACAGGTCTGTGAGAGCCAGAAATCTTGCTTGTTTGTAGGTGACCAATTACTTATTTTACCGAGGAATTTATCAATAAATTTTTTAAAAATCCTACAATGTGATTTCCTGGATTGTTTTTTCTCATTCTGTCTCTCATAGTTGAGGTTTACCTATGATAAAAATTACAGGCCTCTCTCATCTTTTTAAATGGGAGAACTTGCACAATTGGTGGCTGACTAAATACTTTTTTGCCCCACTGTACACTCATCTCAGCATTATGCCATACTCATTTGACAGTCGCAGTAAAGTGCACGTGCATTTTCAAGACATATAGGCCAGCAAAAAAAGAGGAAAGTAAAACAAAAAAAAACGAAGTTCCAAGTGCATACATCATTTGACTATTTCAACATGATCAAGCTTTATCTTAGCTTTGTCATACCCCCAAGATCAACACACGAAGAAAGAATTCACAATGTTTTCCTTCCGAAAGTAAACAACTTAACTACCCAGTATTTAGGACCATTTATAGAGCCTAGTATTAATATCAGTTTAACAGATTCTACTCCTCTTCTCTGATGATGCGTTCATGACCAGGGGAGGCAGAGTGAATGCAGGACTGCAGTCACGTGAGTTACCCACCACCGAACAGGTTCATGATGGCTCCCGTGTCAATTTTGGGTGGGGGTGCAGATGAGAGGATGGGGGCAGGGGAGCTGAACAAATCCGCTGGGGAGGGCAAGGTGGAGATGGTGTTTAGAGCCCAGACACTCTCACACAACACATACACACACACACAAACTATTGACCATGATTCATTATAATGCACATTTCTCATTTGCAGTGCACGCAGTACATGCTGGAATAGGAAAGTAGGTAAGAGTGATTCAGTAAATGTTTCAGGCAGCTCAATAGCTTCGCGCTGACCCATAAGAGAGCAATCTCATTTCCTTTCATTCCCCTTCCCTGATCAAAGCCAAGGACAAAGCTGAAGAACAGGCACGGCAAGACAGGATATGAGAGTGAGAGCGCACGAGAGTAGGTGCAATAAGGTACCTGCTGTAAACAAGTCAACACTGGGAGCGGGCTCTGCTTTGGTGAAGCTCGTGTCTGGCATGGAATCAAAGAGATCTGCGCACCCAGAGACAGGAATATTAAAACTCTCAAACACTTGACAATGGTGAGGATGCTTTCACGCAAAACAGCCAACTGAAAGACCTTCAATATGTGCACATTAGTCTGATGAAACCCACAAAGAAGAATACAAGAGAGGAGAGGATAGAGGATAAAGAAATCAGGAGGGGATTTATCAATAAGAGCACAAGACATTAGATGAATACCCGAGACAACACACATCCCTAATGTTTACCGCTGAAAATGTCAGTCGCAGGGTTGGCGGCGCTTGGAGCTGAAATGGTTGCGGTGGTGGTGATGGTGCTGGGTGTGGAGGTGAAGAGCGGTGAAGGGGAAGGGGAGGGGGAAGGCTGAGGAACCATAGAATTAAAACAGGCATCCAGCGAGCTACCCAGATTATTATTGTCCACTGTCATCATGCCGAAAAGGTCTAGACCTGAAGACGCCGCGTTGGTGCCACTGTCCGAGGGAGCAAAGGGGTCTTCAGGGAAGAAGTGGGAGGGGGGTGAGGAAGGATGTGACACACGAATAGGAAGGGAGGGTGTTAGTCAGTGGCCTTAATACAACATAGATTAGACATGTTTTATGTGATGATGAAGACGAAAATAGTGCTATAAAAATGAAAGTTAAGGAGGAAAATGAGAGGAATGATGGAAAAATTCAACACTTTACAGTGTCTAAATCTGTGAAATCGAACCATACCGAGGATCAAATAAAATCAGAAAACCACAACAGGCAAGCTTCTCCATAACAGAAAATACTCCAATCTTCTGATGCCAAAACATAAGAGACAAGAGCCTTGTCCTCAATCGCCATGGTTACAACAAAAGTTCTTTCCAAACACCCAACGAAACGAATAGCAAGTCCTTACGCCTACTGTCCCTGCACGTGAAAGCAAACCCTGATTGAACCTTGAGATCAACAAGAAATGCACACATACAGATCAACACAAACAGGTTAACAAACATCACGGACAAAGCACTCAAACCAGTGGTGTCCCTATCAAACATCATTTTTGACCAACTACAAGTGAGTGGGGTTGTTTGTATCTGCTGAAACTCTGCGTTCTTCATGAAGTTTCTTATTCTGCTGTGTTCGGGGTTTTTCTCGATGTCAACCTCTCTAATGGCGTAGGGACAAGGTGCAAGATCTTAAAAGACATGAATAATCCAGACAAAACAACAAGAAAACGGGTACAAAAACTAGATTTCAACTGCTGGCAAAACACCTGAACTCTAACCATTAGTGGCTAGCAAGCTAATTAAGCCGATGTTATCTTCATAAATTGGTTTTGAACACTGTCTTGGGGAGAGAGATTTTTCTAACTAACTCACTTAAAAAAAGTTATCTAAAGCATCATAAATATGTTAGATAAGCAATATATGCAGGAGGAGGAGGTGATTCATGTAAGAAAAATGGAAATAAAGAAACCAAATTGTACATCTAACTATGTTAATTGTTTTTAGGTTGCTACTTTAAATCAGCCCATTTACAGTACTACTACATAGCTAGGTTTGACCGCTGATCACTCACTCACACAGACGCTCACACAGACAAACTTTCTGTCACCCACCAGCTCCAGCGTTGGCGGCGGGGGCGGACGTGGCGGCGGCGCCACCTTCAGCAGCCGCTGCAGGGGCCTCAGTGGCAGGAGCAGGTGTAGCAAAGGCATCTGAGGTTCACCCAAACCCCAGCAGAGGACAGAGATGCCCACAGAGATAGAGACAGATCAAGAAGTAAAGATGAAAAGAGAAAAAAAAGTCAGGAAACATGACAAGGAAAAGAGAGCATCATAAAAATAAAAGTAAGCTTAGGAAATAATGTTGAGTATCTGTTAAAAATGGTAGCTTGCAGCATTGATATCAGACATAAATGACTGACAGATGAATAGACAAATGGGAATACAGACAGGAGGCACTACAGTTACTATTCATCTACTGCACAAGGTAGAAATTAAGCCTGAAGCCCTACACGTGTTTCAGATGCCATCTGTAGCTGTAGCCACACAGAGACAGAGTTTGATAGAATTGCTTTTCACTGAGGTCAAAGAAAAGCATGTGTTCCTATCAAACAATACGCATGTGGAGAATGACTTTAGCAGAATGTTAAAAGCCGAAGGTGAGTGTGTTGCTATACATAAATATATAATGCAGAAATGTCTGTGAGTATGGGGAGTATTTTTGCAGGAATGCTGTATTTAAAATATGTATGTGCAATTGATTGTGTTCACATAATAAGTGGTCATATTATCAATAAATAAGGTATTATTTAAAAAATAACCCCATGAATAAATAATGGGAGCCTAATAAATTAAGTTATAGTTTGTCAAGTAAAATTACTCTTTACTAAGACATTTTAATTTAATCATTACTTTCGTGGTAATTGTTTTAGGGTTTTTGTATTGCCTATTTGTATAATAGAATTTTCCCCATTGACCCTCTCATATTCTATCACATTATACTTTATTAGTTTAGTCAAGATCCTCTCACATGCCCCTGCCTCTCTTAGCAAGAGGGGCAACTAATACCACACTACCGCACAGGACTAGCATTAGTAAATGAATTGTAAAAGTTAGTTTTGTACAGGAAATAAAACATTGAATGAATTGGTTACTTTTTCAAATTGAATACTTTTCCAGGCATTCTAGGCATGTGAAAGCTGAAATTGATGTAGGTCACTGTTTTTGAGATGCAAATTTGTAAGCAGAATTCAGAAAATATCATTGATAAATCAGCATAGTTCTGTCTAAATTCTGTATATGTTTGAGCATGCAGTTGTCATAATTTGTGTGATGGTTTTAAGGTTGAGCTTCCCAGAGTGATTCTTTCTTAGAGAATTTTCTGGAAGCCCACTGACCTCCCAAAAGATCCATATTGGCGGCGCCAGGGGAGGTGGCTGCTGCTGTGCTAGTGGGAGGAGCTAGAGAGACTCCGGATTCTGCGGCTGCAGGAGTGGGCGTTGCTGCTGTAGTGGAGGGGGCGGGCTCTGCCGTGAGGGTGGGTTCAGATAGCAAGGAATCGCCCATTTCTGCGAGTACCAACCGGGTGTACGAAATCCCCAAAGAAATGTACCAAAATAAACCCCAAAAGAGCAGCCAAAATAACCAGTGGAGTTACCGTTACAACAGTGAACAAAAGTAAGGCAAACAAAAGTCCAAATCAAATTAAAGCCAATTAAGAAATTTTGTCCAAGCAAAGCAAATCCAAACGTTAAACAAATTATAGTCAAATTATCCAAGACAATCCAGTCATAACCAACAACAAAAAACAACCAAAATAGCCCCCGTTGTTAACCAAAAACAGACAATGGAGTATGTGGAGGGAAAGGAGAGAGGCAGAGAGAAACAAAGAGATTCTCAGACTAAAGAAAACAGCTTGAGGACACAAACAGGGAGTCAACAATGTAACATTTGTACATTTACAGTCAATCTACGTACAGTATGTTTGATTTGGATTAAAACACTGACATTGTTTACAGGTTGCCTCAATTTCAGATAAGGGTTCAAAAAGAAAGGGACTGACATTGAGGCGTCCTGGAGGATGTTTAAATCTACACTTGTCTAGACTAGGAGGGAAGTGAAAGCAGAGTGAAACTCACCTGATCCAAGAAGATCTATGAAAGCAGAAAACAGAGGGAAAATACATGGTTTTTGACAGTTCAAAATTGATTACTTAAACGCTTGCCCTATTTGCTTTAAATGTTAAAATGTGGATTATTTCTGATGAACCAGCAGCTAAAAGGAAGGAGGACAACTTACCTCCCCAAGACGTGGGTGCAGCTGATGTTGCTCCTGTGGGACCGGAGGAGGACAGTGGATCCAGGTCCAACAAGGAGCTGGAGGAAGCAGAAACAAAAAGCAAAACAACATTAGATTCACCATCAATTGCAGAAGGTAATTATTTTACATTTGGTCGAATAAAGTAACTATTGATGTTATCAATAATAGCCACAGCAATGAAACAGGTACTTTAAAAGCACTTAGCAGGAACTGCAGCTTAGGCTGATGGGAATGCCAAATTCAACAGCAAATAATCACACGGTTGTCAAGATGTTTCACTCAAAACCGAAAATGGTGACTGGTGGGGTTCAAGGGAAAGTCAGAAGAAACTAAGGTCAGCAGGATTCCTCCTCTGGGAACCATGAATACAATCCATCTAATAGTTGTTGAGGTATATTTAGTCGAGTGGTTAACCAACATCCTTCTATTGAGCTACAATGCTAGCATGGCTAAAATAATATTGTTACACCCAGGGAGATACTACAGGTTGTCAAATACTTAAAAAGCTTCAGCAAAGATATAAAAAATAAAAATTGCTGAAAAATGAGCTCTTTAATGCAAAATGAGGTTAGGATTTGTAAACATTCAAACCTCAATGAGCCAGCCCTCAGATTGACCCTCTTATTGGAACTACATTTGTTTGCTTGGTGTCTGCCACAATTTATTAGGATGTTTTAGACGTTGTGTCTGATATTGGATGTGTGCCTATGCACAGAAAATGATTTTTTTGGGGAAAATCTTACTCATTGTGCCTTTTCTGTGGGGTTTAACAAGGTTGCAAAGCACATTTATTGCCAAATGAATCATAGAACGGCAGTGAAGAGAGAGAAGGTCACAGAGTTTACACTCACTCTTCAGCTGGCTCAGCAGGAGCAGCAGCAGCAGCGGCAACCTCCCCAGGAGGAGGCTGCAGTGTGGGAACAGCGTTTGAAGATTTGGCTGGAGTTGATGTTGGAGACACATTGTTTGTCGGAGACCCCTGGAGGATAGACAAGAAAAAAAAAAAACATTTTTAGTGGTGCATCACACTGGAAGAGCTCAATAATAACACAGACCCTTATGAATGTGCATCTTACCTTTGTTGGAGACCTGAAAGAGTGAAAGAGTGGAATTAACATTAGTTTTTCTTGCATGAATACACAGATCCCTTGGACACAGACATTTCTTTAATGGGTCTTTTTTTAAAGAAAAAACAACAAATATGAAAGACATATCGCATCAAATGTGATCATATGAAGGTTACATTTCCAAAGCAAAACACTGTTTGTCCAATTGTTGAAATTGCTCTTGTTTCAACTAACCTTTTACATTTTGTACAAAGAATCAATTTCACTTTGGTAAAAAACTTCATGTATTGATGCACATCGCATGTCAGGACGTGATTATACACAAGACGTGACTTACTGTTTATCAAAACATGTGTCTCTCACATGCTATCAATCCGCATTTCAACATTTTAGCTGTGGGTTAGGTACAGTATATCTCTATCCATATGGAGATAACCTACTGGACTTCACATCTGAATGTGTTAGTTTACCTGGTGGTGGTGATGAAGGGGAGGGGTACAGTAAATCAAATTAAATCTACACAGTTTCTAATAAGTTAGTAAACTCCAAACAAAACACAGTATATGCTCACCCTTCACTGGTGATTCCAAATCAACATAAAGGGGGATAAAAGAGAGGAAGGATTAAAGGAAATTATAGGAAAAAAGCACTTGTTTAGGCCTGTCACTACCAACATTTCTTTTCATGAAAAACAAATAGGAAGTTAGTCAGATCTCTGATCTGGCTTCACACTGAAAAGAAGAAACACTTAAGCAGACAATTACTTACCCCTTCTTTCCACCCTTCACATCCTCCAGGCCATTCATGTGTGTTTCCAGACTCTCCAGGATACTGCTGGGAGCCTGATAGAAAAATTGAGAGTGAAGCAATCAATAATCATCATTTCCACTTCTCTCCTAAATCGCAATGTCAAGAAAAAATTTTAGAGGTAGACAGAGCTTTGGAAAATCCAACTGGAATACCCATGCATGTATAAACACACACACGCCATTTCTTTTCAAAAATTCAATCAGGATCAACATGCTGACACTACATCCTGTAAACAGGCACTCAGCCAGGGCACTCCCTTGTTTCTTTGGTTACCGGTTCCTCAAGAGGTGTAAACGGACAGTCTTCATCATCAGAGTCTGCTAGATCCACCACTACGCCAGGGTGGAGGCACTGGGGTAGGGAGATTTATGGCGGTTGAGTCGTTGGTGTTTGTTTTTTGAGTGTATGTGAGGTATTCATCTGCATTCTTGGACACGATCCAGGAATAAAATAAACCCCAGAGAAATGCTGAATGTCTTTAATCTAACTACACCTGCAGCGCACATACAGCATAAGGTTGTGTTAGTCAGCTGCAAAATAAAACGGTGAGCTTTCTCTGTGGGATAATGTGAAATCTTTTTGGATCCAGAACAGAGAAACATCACATTTCACACTGAGTTTGTGTTGTACTGTTTAAGTTAAAGACTACAGTAGGCCTATGTAAGGTATAGCAACCACTGACTGGTACTGGCATTAAATATAGACATTCATTGAGTGGATATCTATTAAAACACCTCTTACACGCTGTTCTCACTTATAATTTAGCCTGGTTCATACTGTAGCTTGTAATAATATGGTAGTGTTGTAACAGAATGGTACGCATACTTTACCAGGTAATGTCTAAGAGTCATGAAATGTTTTACTTACGTAGTTGATGTCAGGAATGTCATTTTTCTCAACTCCCACCGTCTGTTGAAGGAAAAAGCGTTACAAGCCAGCTTTCTTATGTTGATATGTTTTATTATGAAAGTGGACGGTTGGTTGGCCCTTACCTCGGCCATCTTCATGAATTCCCCAATCTTTGTCACCCTGGTCAGAAACCTCTTGTAGATCTCCAAGGCCTCCTTACAGTCACTCTTCTTCATCTTGAAGTATTTCTCTGCGTACGAGAAACAACAGGTTAAGATTAATTGTGACACGTTTTTTCATATTAGAACTCCCAAAGTGAAAGATACCCATGGACTACCGACCTAGTAAGTTGATGATTCCGTCATTGTAGGAGGCAAACAGTTTGACCAGGTCCTTGAAGAGAAGCAGGAATGCACCGTTGATGATCCCATTGTTCAGCTCCTTGGGATGAACCTGAAAGTAGAGGACATGTGAGAATTGGAAGACTTTGGAAATCGTCTGTCTTGTGTTGCTCCCGTATCAATCCGAGTTCGGACTCACATCGAACTCCAAGAGTGTGTCAATCTGAGTCTGCAGAACAGGCATGCCTTTCAACAGCTTCTCAGTGGTCATGGTCCTCAT
Organism: Eleginops maclovinus; assembly: GCF_036324505.1. Classification (NCBI taxonomy): domain Eukaryota; kingdom Metazoa; phylum Chordata; class Actinopteri; order Perciformes; family Eleginopidae; genus Eleginops; species Eleginops maclovinus. The sequence continues at coordinate 11,705,403 of NC_086363.1, read as the reverse complement.
CACGCCCTCAGCACTACAGGAGTACAACAGAGCGTTAGATGCTCAGTGGGATGAGAACTGCAATAGGAGCTCATAGTGTAAACACACAAATTTTAAGCACGAGAAAGAAAGGCCTATGAACACCACCTCTCTGGCCATCATGATTGACGTACCCTTTCTTGACTCTGGTGAAATCAAAAGCCATCTGGCGATAAGCAAAGGCTTTCTCGTTCAGGTATCGTCCATACCGTCTGATGAATGTAGACATGTCATAGCCTAAACAGGAAATGTATGTCAGACATTATCTTTTCAGCTCGCTTTGTCTGTTTGCGGTGACAAAAGTGCCATGAAAGAGTGAAACTTGATGGAAGGGTGTATATTTAACCGAAGAAGAACCCATTTAATATTTGGATCTTATCCAAATGATGGGGCTAATGCTCTAATTATGTTTCGCTTTCATTAATATGGAGCAAGTGTTATGGCATGGTCTTGGCAGAGGACTGCGCTCTCTGAGTGCCCTCTAAGCCTAGTTACTTTTGCTTTTTATATTTAGTCTGCAAAGTCATAAATTTTTCGGCTCGCTGTACCCTAAGGGCTCCTTGTCTGAAAGGGACAATGTTTACTACAAATTGGACTGAACAATGGCTTCCTCCAGCAGGAAATTAAGACTTTTTGAGAGCATAGGAAGAGAACATCTGAGTGAAAATCACTTGGAACTAATTTGCTTCTTGAAAATCATCATATTTTCAAGAGAAAAGCATTCAAAAGTGATGCTCGTTAAAATAATTGTCTAGAACGCAATTTTACACATTTCCCAAATATCATGAATTCAAGCTAAAAATTCAAGAACTGCAGATTTGGCGTTCGTGTTAACCATTATTACAGCCATGTATAATAAGTGCTGGGTAAAATTTCTTTATCCCACACGGACAAGACAACATTTCAATCATAGATGTCAGTTTTTACATAAACCAAGTATATCAGTATTTTCCTTAGCTATTGTAAATTGATACAGATTAATTTGTCTTACATATTTGTCAAGTGATCATCAACAGTCCCTGAAACATTAGACAGAGCGGCAAAAAGTACAGCATCTGTTTGCATGCATGTGTGAATGTGCATCAGTGTGTGAACAATTACATGTGTGTGTGTAATCATGTCCCTCCTATGTATTTGCCAGATGGCTGTCTTTGTGTTTCTTTTTCCTGTTTCTTTTTTTGCCAGTTACTGTGATATTGTTCTTACCGTGAGAGCCAGTTTTGTCGATGAAATTACTGAGGTTGAACAGGGAGGTCCTGGAAGCCAAGTACTGAATGAACCTCTGAGGAGGAGAAAGGTAAACACAATCAACAGTCATTATAGCAATCAAGAGCAATGGAGGGAGGAAATTAAGTTCAAATTAAGGGAAGCTTCAAAAGGTATATAGGCTGTAAATAAATGTTCATTAGGAAAATGATTTGACTAAATATGCAAATGGGGCAATTCCCATACATTTCATACATCAAGGTTTTTACAGATGCAATATCTTTGTATCAATCCAAGAGTCAGACCGTACAGTCAACAGCTATGTTTTTAGGTATTTCTATCAGGCTCTGAGAAATGGACAAACCCCTGGAGATTTCTGAATATCTGAGTATTCAAAAATTTGAATTCTTAGAAATGTACAATAATGAAGGGCTATTATACAATTCCATCCAGTTTGCACTACAGATAACAATGTATCTCATAGACATTACTATAACAATTAGACATTCCAGTTAAGTAGACAATTGTTTTTTGATTACAAGTGTTTTGCTGACTTTTGGTGAATTTATAAGAAATCTACAGTTGCAAATAGACAAATACAATATACATATAAAGTAGATTTTCTTATACCTCTCCATCGGTCTAAAAGAGACATGTTATAGAAGCTAAATAAACCAAACTCTCAAAAGTAAGACAACAATATATTTGTGTCTATTATCTCGTTACAACCACACAATTGAACAAGAATTTTCCTTCCCCTTTTTTTTGCCTAGCTTTCATTAGCGCCGTTAAAGCACTCAAAAAAACAAGTCTCAAAGTGCTCGCGTGTTAATTATCAAAACCATTACGATACATTTGGATAATTTAGCAAATCTATGCAGTCATTTTTATCATTTCATTTCTACCATAGTCAAAACAAATAGATAAAACCTTTATTTTTATCTTATATCTCTGAATTCAACTAGCTTAAACTGAATTGCTCCTCATGTCAATGGTCTCACACACTTACCTCGTTGCCGTGGACACACATGTGATGGCTGGTGACGAGGGCCTTGAAGACGACCACCCAGCTAGCATTGGTGGCTCGCTCAAACAGTGTGTCCGCCATCTGAGGGATGTTCACGTTGGTGGTGTTGGTGGCTGACACCAGGTCTGCAACACAGCCACCGAGAAACATTATCATTATTGGAATCATGTGGAATTTGGTGGTCAGATATTTAGCTTTTTGGTTTCCCATAAGGAGACATCTAAGGAGGGAAGACACGGTTAGTTATGTCTCAGACAAATGCTTACATGATTTGAGTGACTTGCATTCAACTTTGATTAAGTGGGCAGGCTAAGTGTTCGCTGCAGAGCTGCCTCAGACACCCATGAGAATATTAAGCCAGGAAGAAGACCTGATGTACATACCAAATGATATCAGCACGTACGCACACGCACACACACACACACACACACACACACACACACACACACACACACACACACACACACACACACACACACACACACACACACACATACTGACAATGCAGAAATACTGAGAAATGCTTAGTCAGCACTACTGCAAGTTCAGGCAGGTGTCTAACATTAAGTGTCCAACGTATTGCATCAGTACAGGGTGTAAATTTATGATGAGGAAAGTGAAATGCATCTAATTTCTTACACATATGTACAAGCAATATTTCTCGCTGAAACTCTGTTCCTGCTCTCTAGTATGACGAAATGTACTGTGTAATTTCCTCCTGGTTGAAAAGCAATTGCTACCTAAAAAGCTGTAAGCCGTTTTTGGTCATTTATTTCCAAATAAAAGTTAAAGAAGATAAATGTATTTATTATATATATTATATGGGAGTTTCTTCTTAGATAAAGGGAGATAGAGAGGCAGACAGATGGCCGCAGAAACAGTCATGCAAATATAAAAAGAGAGCGAGAAGATTTGGTCTGGCAGAGGAGGGAACACTTAAAAAAAAAAAGGTTTGATAATATTTCTCTAGAGGAGTATATTGCAGAATGTTTGACAATCATGCAGCACTACATCATGTTTGACATACTTCACATGAAAAGATACAGAGGCACATATTTCATTTGTGGAGAGCACAGATGTGGTAGGAGAAAGATCAGAATAACAATGTCCTCTAACAAATATATGTTTTAGTTGTTCCCCTGACATTGACATTGCAGCAACAAGGGCAGGACTGAGTGTCTCCATACATAGTGCATGGAAAGATGCAGGAAATATTGGCAAGCTGCTCTGATAATGGAAGGAGAGGAAGGCTGTTATATTGAACAGGGCCTTGTCCTTGCCTTGAGAAGAATATGCCAACCTGTAGACCATAAATAAATCAAGACATGGGAAGGAAGGATGAGAAGCAGCAGGGAGCTTGTTGGGAATCGCTAATGTACACATGGAAAGGCTGTTCAAGGTCATAACAGGCTGGACAGAGGGGCTGGGGGTTAGGATGGTTGGTGAGGGGGGGCCTTGTAAACAGATTATTACTAATCACTGGCCCTGGTCTCACTGCCCATCCCCCGTACAGCACACATACTGTCCATACACACCTGTCTTTACACTTAACTGTTGTACACCATGCTCACCATCTAACACATCTCTATCATCATTTTTGACACCAGTGCTGTCAGTCAGTTCCATGATTAATATTTCAAGCACAGAAAGGAACAGACAATATCAGCTTGAAGATACACAGCCTCTACTTGTATTTTTCACATGTTTTTTTCTTTTCCTTCTTAATCGTTGCTTCTCCATGAAAAAGCTGAATACTACGGTCGCCTGCAGGCTTTTCAAATGGCACATACACAGAGAAGAGGTCCTCAATGGCTGAAATGTGATTATGTAACATTATCATGTCCCTGGCACAGCTACAAGTTATTATTTATACTAGCACGATAAACACAGCATTATCCGCTACCATTTTAAGACTTTCAGGTCATGAAAAGATGTGGTAGAAGTAAGAAAAGTAATAAATCAGTGCAAAATATTACCTGGGTAAAACAGAACATTGTAAGCTTTAAAATATACTACATTTCTCAACAATGGATGGATTACAATTAGTGATGCAATAATTTAAGGTGCCACTAGTTTTACTTTATATACTGCTCTGCAGCTTTAACTTTTTAAATATATATATTGTTATATTGTTTTTATTAAAGTGGCATAAAATGGAAATACTTAAGTAAAGTAACTCCAAATTTTACTTTGGTACATTACACCACGATAGATAATACTCAAAAATGTATGTGTATATATATAGTCATTTGTTTATTGTTTAACAGGCCATATCATAGGTTATAATCCCTGCTCTCTGTTCGTAACACAAACACACATTGATGTATGTGTGTTTGTGTGTCTAATGAGGATTGACTGAGCTAAATAAAGACTGTAGACGGTAATCCACAGGCCACAGGAGAGCTCTAAGAATGAACAGAGGCGTCATACTGTGCGAGTGTATGTTGAGTGTGTTACAGTGTCTTTTTTAGTTGGTATCTAGCGTAATTTATTTTATTGTTGCAAGACAAACCACTTAATTGGTAGTCAGATCTGATCAAATCAGACAGATGTCAGAAGTTAACATTATGTTGATGTGAAGATTCAGATGGACTTAATCCTGCCAGCCATTTACAGTGACATCCTTTAAATAGTTTACTCTATCAAACACTCTCCCAGGTGGTGATTTGTACGCTACAACTGTTAATCTTGCCTTTAAAAGATATGACACATTGTGTTCTGGGATTGATAGTGCATTGCTATCATTTTAAAGATAAAGCACATTTCATACTCAAAAGTCAGAGACGTGAATAAAATAAAACCACTGAATATAGGTCACATATAGTGGTGTCAGACAGAAATATAATAACCAGCCAACAGAGGGTTAGCTTAGCTTAACTTAACTTAGCTTAGTATCAAACTGAAACAGCTGGGAAACAGCTAGCCTACCACTGTCTGAAGATAACAAATTTCAAGATGCCTGACAGCAAGACTTCAGGACATTACTTCTTACACCTAACCCTCTGTAAAAGAGTAGCTTGTCCTTTTTATGCATTTGTTTTTATATGAAATAATTAAAGACATAGAACAACTTAATAAGTGAGCTTTAGAGGTGCTGGCTAGATATATTCCACAAAAAAACTGCTATTTCTATATCAACAACAGATGTATTTAACAAATGGCCCTTGGTGTTGATTTAAATCCCCTCTTTCAGTTGACCTTGCTTAGACCACATGTTTTCTAAAAATGTGTAACGCATTCCTCCAGTCAATCTTTTTTACTACACCTACTGTGTATCGACAGAGTATATGACAAAATGAACAGGAATAGGAAATTCAAGTGTGTTTTACTCATAATTGTGAGACATAACACTCATTTAACAGCTGGGTGTCATTCTCTGCACTGAAATCAAATGAAGACGTCAAAGACAAAATGAAATAATACCTTTGCTGTTGATACAAAGGAAAGTCCTACATATAGATTATGTTTGAGCTTTTTTGTAGTGTACCAAAATGCCCCCGTAACACATCCTTTATTCACACCAACCTCTCAGTCTGTTCATTACTAAAGTTAACTCCTTAATGTTTCCAAAGGCTAATCTTTACAGTCGCAAAGAAAAAAAACTACCAACAAAACAGGGCTCAATACATTTTGTTTTCCACAGTGACTCATTCCAATGTTCACCATTTATGCTAATGCTGATAATAACTGCAATGAACTTCAACCATACACTATGGTAATGACACAAACAGAAGCTACTTTACTTCTTCCTGTTTTGATTCCACTATTTTCAAACTTCCTTTGTATAGGCTTGTATAGGGAACACATCTAAATGCTGAAGGTGTCTGATGCGTATGGCATTTACATTGTGTATCAACATGTACTTCATAATCTAAAGCAAATAGTCAATTGCTACTTCAACATTTTGCCATATGTTCTCCTAAAAACTTGTTATAATAAATACGTTCAGTATATTGTTTCAAGTTAAAGACATACTGTATGCACTCTACAGATGACAACCTGTCATTTGTCTTCTTCCTCCTCACAATCGCCCTCTGTCATTACAGTGCCATCCCCTGACACTCTCAATCTGTTGCTATGGCAACTGCCCTGCACCACCACCGACAACACACACACCCCAAGGGTCACTGACTGTGTCACTGTGACAAAGGATTAAATATGACCTGTCAGCTTTAATATTGATCCATCATCAAATATAACATAAATCAAACACAGTGAATGGGGATTATTTAGGCGGCCTTTACTTTATTATCAATGACTACTTTGCAGTTATTTCCCTTTTTGCAATCTCAACCACACCAAGGCATTTATCCACACTGAGTTTTTTTAGGTTAGGAATTTCCTCCAGGCAAGACACACATGCAAGAGAAGCACAGTGGCCTACATACAAGAAGCTTGTTGAATTGCCCCAGAAATGGATACAGCGTAACCTCGAAGACTAAAAACCTCCAAAGATTATTTTTATTATTGACTAATCTACAGATTCAATTTAAGATGAATCCATAATTGTTTAGTTAATATTTTGCAGAGAATAATGAAAAATGTGCATCGAGTCAAAGTCATGTGTTTAAATGCCTTGTTTTTTGAAAGATAAAAACAGAGAAAAGCAGGAAATTCCAAAATGTGGGATCCGGTAAACTGTGTTTTCTTACACTTTTGCATTATTAATCGTTTAAGCGATAAATCAATAAAGCCTATCAAATTAGTCATATTTTCTCTCCATAGATAATAATATTGCTTTTTGTCTAGTTATTTATTAGTGTTCATTTATAATTTGTCGTTTATTCATTTGCTCTAGATTAAAGTGTGTGTCAAGAAGTATATAGAGACCCTATATACTTATATAGACTAGACTCTTCTGCAGCTGGACAGAGTGGTCATGGCTTGCACTAGTTCAACAATAATAATCTCTAAAGATAAAAGTTAAAGACAGAAAAAAAACAGACATGGCAGCATTAATGGTCAAGCAATGGTCTCTGGTGCTTTGCTAGCATTAGCATTGTCACCTTTGGCTGTGTAAATAATGCAAGGCAGTCATTGGCTGATTAATAAATAATTCAGCAGAGGAGCGGATTACAAGATATAAGGTCCAAGACACAGGACCAGAGCTGGCCAGCCACAGACACAGACTTAAAAAGGAAAATACACAGATAGCCAACCAGTCCACACGTCATCTGTATGCAGCGCCATGCCACTGCTTCGATCTGACTCACTATTTGTAGTAGATGAAAGTAATTAATCACGATTTGTCATAAGGTGGCCCCTGCTGTCATCTGGAGATGTGTCAATAAAGCTGTGAGGTTTGGTAATATTATTCAGCTGTGACTTTATGGCTCTTAACCGTCCTGAACTACACAAATTGATGGTGTGCATGATGTTTAGACAGCATTAGCGTGATATTAAAATGATATTTAAGTATGTGTGACACTTCCTTCACCATCCAGACATGCAGGCCTTATAAAGCTTCAATGCTGCACCAGCACAGAGAAAGGGAAATAAAATGGTCTTGTTCTGAAGATGACATGTCGCTCAGCCTTAAAATATGACCTTTTCTCCCTCCCTCTTTCTCTCCTACTCTCCTTTTCTCTGGAGGCTGACACAAAGGGTCACCAGAGGGGTCATCAACATCGTGGCTGCATCAATTCATTATGGCACCACACCCATTAAAGACAAGGTGATTAAGAAATGGCTGGAGATAATTCTGGCATGTGGTCTAAATGGATATGTGTGCAGCCTATGCCCCTCTAAGGCTTGCTCTTGCAGTATGAATGAAGAAGAAGGACTACACTTACACTCCAGGTGCTTTTTCTTGGGCGCCATCACTTCATGAGTGGTGGCTTTGCAGACAGCCCGGGCCATATCTGATCCCGTTAGCTGGTATTGCGCAGCGGCGATGCGATCCGTGAGCGTTTGCCCCGACATTTTCTTTGCGTTGAATCGACCACCTCAGGAACGTGTTTCACCACGGGACGATGAAGAAAATGAATGAATATCACCCTGCTGCTTCCCGGTGGTTCAGTGTGCGAATCCCGTGCTTTCCTCTTCCCGGACGGATAGGCCTGTGACCTTCTGTGTGGGCGGAAAAAAAGCACACTAAATGAGCTCAAACCCCTAACATACACGCTATTTTTGCATTACATCGTGTGATCACGTCGGTAATATACGCGATGACATGGTACACTTACGCAAGGTTGTGAATTCCCCACGGCTCGTCCCGTTAGGCTCCGACCGTTGACTTCAGCACCTTGGACAGCTATAACCACTCGGTTATGTAATACCCAACCGAGAATAAAAGCAATTTTATTACCCCAGAGCAATTTATTAAAAATAAAAAAATAAGCCAATGAAAAACGCAGGTGAAAGCGAGGCTCCTATAAAATATGCTTGAAAAATGACGGAATGTAAATCAACACTCCATAGGTCGGTCAAATATCCCGTATTGAGGGGACATAAGGGTTGGCTGTCTTCCTTCCCGCATGAAATAACGCTTTCAAAATAAGAGAATTTCCTCCTCGGTGATTCTTTCCGTTCAGCTCAGAAATGCCGCTTCAGATGATCCTCTCTTCAGATCGACGGGAAAATGCGCACCGCTCCCGTTGGTGTCGCCAACACTGCGCAGCGTAAGGTGCTCGGGAAGAGGAAGGGAATTTCCTTTTTTTCTCCTTCCCCCCTTGTCATTTGTTTATTTATTTGGCCTTTCTATACGTCCATCTAGACTCTCCTCCCCCAGTGGGTACTTGGACAGGGTTGGATGACACACGTCGCATCACACGTCTCTTAAAGGAGAGTCACTGTATAAGGAACTCATATCACTATGCGCCAAAGGGGTTAAATATACGAACGTGGCTGGGGCTTATCTGCTGCTGCATGTATGCATCAGACAGGTTTGCACACAGGGCATATAGAGTGAAAGATGATTAAAGTGAAACATTCCTGCTAGACATAAGCATACCCTCCATTACCCAAAAGTATATAGGACAATTTGTATTTCTGGTTATTATCAGCTAAACTTGATCCGGGTAATAATTTGGCCCAAAGTACTATACTAAGAATAAACAGCGTGGAGTCAATTCTGTCCAGCGTTCGAATATGTGTTACACGGGTCTTAAAACAACGTCTTAATTCTTATCTTCGAGATATTTAGCATTAAATTGGTCTAACCGGAAATGCACTGAGGACAAAGCAATCTGTAATTTATTTTAATGCATTTTTACAAAAAAACATAAAATGTAATTGCATAGATATTTAGCTTGGTTTTGGTGTTTAGGGCGTCCCTGCAGTAATACAATCATGGCTGTCAGGCTGTGATGGGAGAGATTCGTGCGCGGAGAAAAGGCACGTCCTGCGTACTTACGTCATGTGACGTACACGGAACTGTGGCCACGTCGTCAATGGGAGGAACCGGAAAAACAGGAAGAGTTGACTACACTCAGTGCTGATCAGACAGAAAACAAAACAGTAGGTGAATTTAAAACATATTTACGTGATTACATTTATGGCTTAGGTTTGTTTGTTACGTTTAACGCTGAATGAACTTGTTTTTGCAGCGTGTTGATGTATTTTTAGCTAGTAAGTCTTAAGTAAGTAACTCTGTCAATTCAATTGATGTGATTTAGTTTATTGAGTTTATCTGTTTAGTAGGCGATCGACTGCTGCAGCAATAAAGTGCACACTTTGCCCTCTTCTTGTCCTTTGACATTCAATATGAAAGCTTCGTCTAGTGTTGTCTTCAAACGGCGTTGTTGCCTAAAATAAGAAATGTTTACTATGTTTTATTTGAAATGTATGATTGAAAAGCCCCAGAGATTTCTCACTATGTGGACTAGTTCAAATATCTCATCCTCAAACAGCTACAACATCAACATGCTTATTTATGCAGCAATCATAGTAGTGTAAATGAATACTAAACCTGTTATTTGATGGTATTACTATAACTGGAATCATTCTGTTGGGAAATAACAAGATTATTTCTTTAAATGTTGATGTGTCACATTTAAAGAAATAAATGGTGAAAATGGAGATAATACCTATTTTCTTCAAATTGTGTTAACATTTGATTGATTTTGTTTTAAATGTCATTGTTGTAATGAACCTTAATACTTTGTGTATCACTCCAATGTCTGTTTATTATCTTTTTCAAATGTTTTTCAGTAATGGCAGAGTTTCAGGAAGTATCAAAGCAGTCCGGTGTGCACCCAAAGCCTGCAGGGTTGGTTTTGCAGTATGGTACCGCAGGTTTCAGGACCAACGCCGAACAGCTGGGCCACATCATGTTCAGGATGGGACTGCTGGCAACCCTCCGTTCCAAAACAACCAAAGCCACCATCGGAGTTATGGTAACCGCATCACACAACCCTGAGGTGAGAAAAAACTCTCAATGTCTCTTTGTGTCTTGCCGTAAATCTATTATTACGTTTATGTTCTGTGTGGATATTTTAGATTACTGGTTTTAGTTTCCTATCATAACATTTATTTTATCTCATATATTGATTTCTTTTTATGTTCTAAATCAAAAAAGACGGGTTCCACCTCTCCCTTTCTGTGGCCTTTCATAGAATTCTACCAGTTTATACCTTTCCTTTAAATACATCATATTCATAACCCTCCCCTCCAACTTCTCTCTTTTTATCTTTGTAGGAGGACAACGGGGTTAAGCTTGTTGATCCCATGGGGGAGATGGTTACGCCGACATGGGAGGTCTACGCCACCCAGCTGGCCAACGCTGAGCAGGAGGATTTGCTCGCGGCGCTGAAGGATATAATAGAGAAAGAGTCCATAAACATGAGCCAGGAGGCTAACGTGTTTGTGGGCAAAGACACCAGGTATATCATTTTATGTAACCTCTAATTAAGGTTTCCGGCAGAAAGATACAGAATGATGCACTTGTAGCAGACCATTTATGCCTTTTATTATTCACTAATTCTTTCTGTGGCCGCAAATGATCCTACCAAACATAACATTTTATTTGTGTATGTGTTTTCAAACAATAGAAGCAGCAGTGCCAGACTTTCACAGGCAGTATTGGATGGAGTATCTGCGCTCGGGGGTCAGAGCAAAGGTTGAGTTAAAAAAACATCTATCTATTTAAATCTTTTGTTAATCTTCTTAGTTTTTTTTTTATTCCTCTGCCTTTTGTCTTATCTTGCACTTTATCTGACTCTCATGTTATCCCATCAGACTATGGTTTGGTGACGACCCCACAGCTCCACTACATGGTTTGCTGTCAGAACACGCAGGGTAAATACGGAGAAGCCACAGCGGAAGGATACTATAAGAAACTCTGCCAAGCTTTCATTCAGCTCTCAAAAAATGTAAGAAACCTGGGTGTGTCCTGAGCTACTGGGACTTCACTCAAGCCCTTTAAATTTGGGTGTGTTTTTTTTTATTTCACTTATCTATCAAGGAATAACTCCTTTCTAAATACCTCTATCTTATTCTCACCTCTCTTGCAGGCGTCCAACTGCACAGACGACCAGAAGCACCTCTCTGTGGATGGCGCTAATGGTATTGGGGCCCTAAAGGTGCGCGAGATGGAGAGTCACCTGAAAAAGGAGCTGCATATAACGCTGTTCAACGATGGCAGTGAAGGAAAGCTCAACCACCAGTGTGGGGCAGACTTTGTCAAAGTGCAACAAAAACCTCCAGCAGGTAGAGCTGTGCTTTTATTAAATGATTTGTATTGAAATTAAAATACTTTTTTATCGTACTTGCAGTGACAACAAAGCAGTTGATGAATTGCCTCTCTGGCCTATTTCATCTGAAATCACAGATGCAATATCTGACCACAAGATGGAGACTGTTATTCAGCAAATTCCCCAAGAAATGTCTATAACTTTTGGTCTTACACTTACTAATTTAACATCCGTTATAATTGCTGTGTCCCTTTTGAAGCCATGTGTCATATACATGGATACCCCAAGAGAAACCTAAGTGCTGTTTTCATTTACTTCTTCCCCTATTGCGACTTTCTTTCCATTTCTTTGTCTCTGGAAAGGCATGAAGATAAACCCGGGGGAGCGTTGCTGTTCCTATGACGGTGACGCTGACCGAATCGTTTACTACTACTCTGACTCTGAAGGGATATTTCACCTGCTGGATGGAGACAAAGTCGCTACTCTCATCAGCACTTTCCTCAAAGAGTTGCTCACACAGGCTGGTTTGGACTTGAAGATAGCAGTGGTGCAAACCGCTTATGCCAACGGAAGCTCAACAAACTATTTGGAAAACACTATGAAGGTGAAAACTCAAGCCCCTTCCTTTCTTTCCTTTCTTGTTTTTGGTACTTGAAGTTCACACATTTTCTTGCAATTTAGGTGATAGTGAGGTGTACTAAAACTGGAGTGAAGCACCTTCATCATGCAGCCCAGGAGTTTGATATTGGTGTATACTTCGAGGCCAACGGTCATGGAACTGTGAGTAGATCTGACACACTCAAACAAATCAAATGAAACACTGAAAAGCTACTATTTTCTGTGTCATTGTTAAAGTATATCGCCTGTTATTTGTGAATAAGTCCTTTCCAACATAATGCATTCGGTTGAGTTGTGTCATGTTGTGTTTGTGTTGCGTTCAGGTATTGTTCAGTAAGGCAGCTGAAGAGAAGGTCCAGCAGCTTGCTGAGAACTCCAGCCTCATCGACGAGAAAAAGAGAGCCGCCCTCCTGCTGCAGAACACTATCAACGTCATCAACCAGGTGGACACACACACACTTACATACTGTACCATTAAAGCAAACCCTTTTATATTTTCCGCACTCACTTGCAGGTCTGATGTGATATTGTATGTTTTTTATTTTCTAAAGACTGTCGGTGATGCGATATCTGACATGCTGCTTATCGAAGCCATATTAGCCATTAAGGGTATGACTATCCAACAGTGGGACGCCATCTACACGGACCTGCCAAACAGGCAGCTCAAAGTCAAGGTACTCATTACTTAATGTATTATAATGTTTTATATTTCTTTATAGTAATTTCTGCTGGGAATTTGTTTTGTTTTCCAATGTCAACATGCAGGGTCTGCTACAAAACAGGACTTGGAATTTTTTTTGAAATATAAGAAAAACGAGTAGTTGAATGGCTATGATAAATGTAAACAAAATAATAGGTGACTGTTACTCGATTAAGTTCTCTCTACTACCACTTTACATTTGGAAGAGCTGCTTCTGATAGATGTTTTATTAATAGTAGTTTTAAGAGTTGATTCTTTCAAAAAAAAACAACCAACATTATGAACCCTTCAATTTTACCATAAAACCATTTGTGTATGCAATAAAGGACTTAATTGTGATATACCTGTGACTGCAGTAACCCCAGATTTAGGGTTCCTGTGACTCGCTCAAGCACACTTTCAAAGCATTCAGAGCAGATTTTCTGACCGGTGTGTGCTACTTTAACCTCTTTTGCTATTTTGCACCAGATCTGTACTCTTATCAGCGCCACCCCCACGTGAATATATTGTACATAAACATTTAAAGAAAGGTGTATCTGTTTTCTGTAGGTGTCCGACCGCAGGGTGATAGACACAACCGACGCAGAGAGGCGAGCGGTGAGTCCAGCGGGACTGCAGGAGGCCATTGACAGTTTAGTGAAGAAGTATAGACAGGCCCGCTCCTTTGTGAGACCCTCAGGCACAGAGGACGTGGTGAGAGTTTACGCGGAGGCAGAAACACAGGTGAGAATTTCTTTAGTTTTCCTCTTTTGGACTTTTTCTTGTCACCTTTTTGGCTTTTATTCTCTGATACGTATTTGCGTTTTAGGACAGCGCTGATGACCTGGCACATGAAGTCAGCCTCGCTGTTTATCATCTCGCTGGCGGAGTGGGGAGTGAACCCAAACCATTGCACTAGAAACACAGACACACAACATTGACTAATCAATCGGTGCTTTTCGAGTGTTCGATCATCTGATACTACATCATTCCCTAAAGTGGTTTTCCAAATAACTGCTTTATGGTGAGGAACTAATTATTTTGTACTAGTAATTGCACTTGATACTTTATTCTATTTCTTTGTATTTCCCTTTGGTTTTTAAGATCACATGGGGAATCAATGAAGGGTTTTTCTCACTGTAAGTAATGTAATACTCATGGCTTGTTATCTGCCGGTAAATGACGGGTTTCTATGACACATAAATAAGCTATTTCACTGTTATAGTTCATAATTAAAACATCATTTGTCTTCACACACTAACTCAGAAGAATTAACCTTCAATTATTATGCAACTTCCTACTTAATTGAATCCTTTTAAGCAGATACTGTATTCACTTTCTTTTCTATTGAAACAGTGAAATCTCAAGTTTACAAGAGGGGAGTAATAGCAATTGTTTTTCTCTTCCGTTACAAATCTTTGGTACTTTGGTTTAAATAAATAATCAAAAAGAAAAAAAGGGAATTGTCTGTGCAAGTGTCTCATTGGATTTAAATGAAAACCACAGTTTTGATTGCTTGTTGTTTATTTTGTTACTTTGAAAGACATGTTTCCATCACACAGGAGGATTAAAAGAGCATTAAAAGGCAGTTATGAGAAGGCAGAGCCGAGTGATAGAACACACTGTGTAGTTTTCTCTATGTTAAGGCTCCATGTAAGATAAACACAATCTTTAGTAAACGATTTGTTTTCTCTAAAGTTCAATCATGAATACTAGGATTTCCAAAGCATTGAAAAGGCATTCATAACAGCATAGCGAACAGGATATAGTTAGCAGATGTAGTTAGTGAGATTTTGAGTTGATTAACATTTTTTTATACTTCTTCTGTCATGTCCGCTGCTCCGGAAATGATGAAGGTGCGCTCCTGTGTGTCGCTTTCATAAGTGTCCCCATCTGTCTTAAGTGTTCTGGGAAAGAAGGGGACATTTTTATCGTATCAGTAAGAGATTCTGATTTATAGCTTATTTTGAATGTTAGACAATAGACAATGGGCCTCATGCAGGAAGCGAGATAAGAACATCTTAATTTTAGATCATTTAGTACATTTGTGCTTGGTTTGTTAGTACCCATTGATTTGAAAAGGAAAACAGGAGTTTTAAATTAGAGAGACATAAAGTAATTTCATTATCAAATATTAGATGTTTAAGAGTAATTATAGTAATATTAAATCCCTCGCAAGGGGGTATTACTTGTGTCAAGCGTCTGAACGGCTTACACTCAACCTCCTCGATGCTTATTGACTGGATTTGAGTTCTTAAAAATCATGTGTTCAAGTTTATTTAACAGTACCTCTATAACATTACGTCTGAAGTTATTTTTCCTACAGCCTTTTCTGGTGCCATCTCTCTAATTGTTGGGCATTTGCTAAAGTATTATAAGTATCAAGCAGTATCACAGGAGATTTTCACTTCTCTTATTCTCTTGACAGAAAAGTAATAACAAATATACGAGTATATTGCTGCATAAGGCCCATTCTATACCAGTCGCCCTCTACCTGATGAGGACAGTCTTCCTCTCAGTCGTCTCAGTCGCCTGCTCCTCAATAGTATCGTTTGTCAGTGTGTCAGATGAGGCCATCTCCACCTGGCCGGCACCAGGAGCTTTCTCACCCCCAGTACTGCTCGTGCCACTTGGGTTTCCATCTAGCTTTGAAGTGGCAGCAGAGCTTTCAGAGACTGAAGCTGAGGTAGCATTCATGCTAGCACTGCAGGATAAGATGCTGGCCTCCAGTTAGAGACAGTTTTGGGACCATGGTGCTCAAACGGCTGTCTTCGCCCTCAATCAGAGTCCTGAAACAAAATAAAAGACATGAGTAATGTTTGAATGAAAACTGCATGCAAAATGAGGGACTTTCTACTGAACAATCAGGTTAACATACTGTGGGAATGGCAAGTGTTTGTGTTTTGTTCACCTGTAGGTTGTGATCTCAATCTCAAGAGCCATCTTCATATTCAGCAGGTCCTGGTATTCCCGCAGCAGCAGAGCGATCTTCTCTTTAGTTACTCTCAAATCCAGCTTAATCGCCTCGATACGCTCCTGGTAAATACATTCAGGAAGCCTTCATTTTATGATGTTTTGGGTCAGAAAAGGTATTTTATATTAATTTGAAATATATCATGTATTCTTGAATTACATAATATCAGTCACCTCCAAGTCCTCAACTTCCTTCTTGTATTTTAATGCTGAATCACGAATATGAGCCTCCAAATACTCATTCTTTGTCTTCAATGATTCCAATTCACGGTCCTTGTTGAGAAGCTACACACACACACACACACACACACACACACACACACACACACACACACACAGCTGTTTAATGCAAGGGATGAGTAGGAAAAGATCATGAACAGGAAATCATACTCACATCCTTCTTGTAGCCTGCGATTTCCTCTCTTAGACTTCGGGTCTTTTGGGTGTGTTTGGATGAGGCACTGTTCAGGTCCTCAAACTTTGATCTGTACCAACTGTCCATTTCCTGGAGAAAAACAAATATTAAAAGTTTCAATATACTATAAATGCCTTGTAGGGCCTTGCAATAGTATGTTTTGCATGTGGTTTTAACCCAACACTGTTGGCGCAGACTACCTCTAGGTTTTTGGCGGCAATGCTTTCATACTGAGACTGAATCTGTCTGAGAGCAGAGGAGAGGTCAGGGAGGCCAAAGGACACTTCCACCTTGGAGTGCTCTACACAGATCAACTGCATCAGCTCATCAATTTCCTTTAGGTGGATCAAAAACAACATGAGTTAGAAAAATACCTTTATATCAATATATAACCTCACTTTTTAATCTAACTTAAATTTGCTGGCCAAATCTGCCATTCAGATTGACAATACATCCAAAGTAAGATCTTTATTGAGCCAGAAAGACGCTGAAAGGTTTGTTTATAACTACACTTTTACTTATTTCTAATCGTCTTGAATATGTTAACGCTCTATATACTGGCCTAACATAAGCAGCCATTTAGTGGATTATTCTTTAATAATATAACTCAAATGT
The DNA here is from genome assembly GCF_036324505.1 of Eleginops maclovinus. Lineage (NCBI taxonomy): Eukaryota > Metazoa > Chordata > Actinopteri > Perciformes > Eleginopidae > Eleginops > Eleginops maclovinus. Next base: position 11,688,220 of record NC_086363.1, on the reverse strand, counting down.
AGGGTTAAGGTTTAAAATGTAACCATTTATTTTGTATTAAGAAAGGTTCACTGCACCGCATGCTAGTCACAGGTGTCCCCCTCACACCATGCTGATAATTGCCACAACTGCATTTACTCACTCAATCCATGTCATCCCAAAGTATAACCTGTCATTGCAGTAATTACCAGCCAATTAAACCATTAATGGCAAAATGACAGGCATGCAAGCCCCCGACTCATATACAGTACATGGTATGCAGTGTGGAAAGTGAGGCAATACATTACCTCCTTATGAACTCTCTGCAGGAAGTCCCGCTGGACCTCAAGGTTTTCCAGATGTTTCTCCAACACAATCCGTGCTGAAGTTGCTTTATCCACATCCTGGGACATTTAACAGTGTATAGTTTGAGTGGTTTTGTGAAATACATTTAAATTATGAGTATTTTTCTTCTAAACTTTGAACTCTCACTGCATTTGAAATCCGAACTTACCGGACGGAGATTCTCAATATCCTGCTCTGTCTTTTTACGGCCATCAACAGCTTCAAAGTATTTGGCCTTCACTATGTCAAACTGACCCAACATTGCCTCCTTGGTTGCCAAAGACATATCCTGTACGGATATACAATGATAAAACAATTGTAATATCAAAGAAATGCAGCACAAAAAGGATCGCAAGTGTTGCTTAGTACTGACCACAACTGGCTTCTATAGTAGTCAATACAGACCATGATTTGAATATGTTGCAGCCATGAGATATATGACCTCCCTCACCCTCTGGACTCTCATTCTGTCTGCATCCCTGAGGAGCTCCTTCAGCTGAGCCTCGTACAGCTGCCTGAGGCCTGATGGTTTTTCATGGCGCCTCTTCAGGGACTCAATCTCCGCCTCCAGAAGCATGTTATCTGACTCCAGGTTTCGCACCTACAAAAATAAATACGGGAGAAATACATTTACCTGCTGATAACAAGTTGAAAGTACACAAGCAGAGGAATAACACTATATTGTTATATACACCGTGCTATTGTCATAATGCTTTACAGAGAAATATTTGATGAACAGGGTTGTCAGATTGTCAAGAAGTTAAAATAACAAGGTTTTATGTGACATACTGTATACAGTGCAATACATTTGCAAATGTGCAAATCCTCTTGCCTTTTCAATATACGCTGCTAGGCGGTCGTTAAGAACAACCATCTCCTGTCTCTCGGTGGTGCGAGTCGCCATAAAGGCCTGGTTCTCTACGGCAGCAGCATCCAGGTCCAGTTGTTTCCCGAGCCCCATGGACATCCCGAGGCACAGCGTTCCCATACTCATACTGCTGGGGAGGCAGAGGGTTTTTGGTTGACACATTATGTTTTTTATTCTGGATAAAGATAAGACATTATTGAACCCTTGGTGAAATGTGCAAGCTTACAAGCAGTAGGCTATATAACAAATAAACCCCACGTATGTATATCTAATAATATAGTACACTTCTGATATATTTAACATTCTGCATAATAAGTGATTTTCCTGAAGGTAGGCTACATTTAAGGCTACATTTAGTATATGTTTATGCCAATACTTTTGTAATTGTACTTAAGTAACATTATGACTGTATGACTTTAGCTTGTAACAAAGTATTTTACCGTGGTAACGCAAATTTGTCTTGAGTAAAACTCACCTGCTCATGCCAGACTTATTGGAGATGGCCCTGCGCCCCATTGACCCAGCACTCCGGGTGTAGCTGGCCGACCTGTGGCGGGACTCCCTGCGGGTGGGAGAGGGACTGGACACCCGCAAATTGTAGGCAGGTGGTGCGGCGAAGGCCCCCTCGAACTGCCGGCGGTATGAAGAAATCCTGTCTGGACTGCGGCTCATGTTGACGCTCCTGTATCTTCTACAACTTCAAATGTGGACTGGAAACGGGTGATTCGTATCTTTCAATCCGCGGTGGGGTCTTTATACCCTCAGCCCTTCCCTAAACACTACAGAGGAATGTTGAACCTCCCCAACCCACGGGCGAATGTCTCTACAAACATCTATCAAGGTTACGTCAATTAACTTATAGGAGTTTGAAAGAATCTTAATTGTCTAATGATGACATTATGTCGATGACTCAGCTGCATAGGCATCTGTGCCCCTTATAAACTGAACACACTACAGTAGATTAATTAACAATGTTGCGTTTTACTCATTTAGTTTTCTAACACATTATTCGTTTCTCAAACCATCCACTCCTCAATTAATCGTTTATCCACTCCACCCATTATTTTCATATGTTTTCACATTTGAACTATTCAAACGTGTATATCAATGTGTAATAAAAAAAAAATAGCCAGTTATACTTTTGCACATCACTTTTGTAGAGAAAAATAAATTGACGTTTTAAAAGCAGAACAAAAAATCCGGAACCTTTCAATTGAGTTCTTCGGGACGCTTTTTGTGTGACTCCAGTGTCTTCTTAGCACAACTACTTTGCCTGTGCTATCCGCTTCTTTGTTGTTGAGTTTTATCAATATAAAGTGTCTTTCTCTACCTCAACTGCTGTAATATGGCGGGAAACTTCTGGCAAAGTTCACATTAGTAAGTTTTTATAAAAAATGTGTACTTTAACGTCTTTCTATTTAAATAACCGCCTGTGTTGTGAGGCCTAGCTTAGCTTAGCTGTTCTTCTGCGGCTGCACTGTTTCTCCTGAACTGTTGCTCCGATATAAACGAGTGATTTAAATAAAGACAGAGAGCGAACAAATTAACAACAAAGGCTCTTGTAAAAGATGATTTGTACAGGTTTCTTTTCATGTTGTTCAGGCTTTACGACTGCCATACAAAAGGCTAAAACAAACAGGTTTATGTTGTGCTACCCGCTAGCTTAGTTGATGACAGTTCGAATAACCAGCGCATCTATGAGCATATTGAAATATGTATTTATTTTTTTCCTCAAAGTCTTCAGTGGGTTCTGGACAAGCAGGACCTGATGAAAGAGCGGCAGAAGGACCTGAAGTTCCTCTCAGAAGAGGAGTACTGGAAGCTGCAGATTTTCTTTGCCAATGGTAGTGGTTAAATTTGTATAAAGAAATGTATGTTTTAATGTCTTTAATTGTATTATAACACAGCATGATATGTATATTACTTATATAGTCCAACTTAATCTATCAAATTGTATTTTGTACTTTCTGTTTATGTCTGTTGGTGTTGTAGTGATGTGTACTTTTACTCAATGTTTCCAACCAAACCCGTTATAATGAAGGCAGGCTGTTTTTCCTTTCAGTTGTTTATTTCTTATTGTGTCTCTTTCAGTGATCCAGGCTTTGGGGGAACACCTGAAGCTGCGGCAACAGGTCATTGCCACTGCAACTGTTTACTTCAAACGCTTCTATGCCAGGTAAGGCAGAGGTACCAGCCTATTTGAGATGAATAGATAAAGCAAATTGTTCAATTGTTGCAATGGATGTACAGCTCAAATATTGTCCTGCCTATAAGTCTGCGCTACATTTGGAACACTTATCGGACATATTTATCCAAATAAGTGCTTAACAATCATATCCACATTTCTTATGATGTTGTTTTTTCTGAAACCATCACTTACCTTTAGTTTAGACTTTATATAAATACATTATCTCTCAAAGATATCCCATTGTTTATTAAAGCTAGGAGAGGGGATGATATTGTTAAGATATATTTTGTGCACACAGTTAATTTTTTACTTAATTTATAATGCATATTGTATCTTGTATGGATCATCAGTGTAACCTAATCTCCTCTGCATCTTATGGCTACTAGTACAAAGTCAACACACCTTATCTCTTCTTGCTTGCAGGTATTCCCTTAAAAGTATTGATCCAGTGCTCATGGCTCCTACTTGTGTTTTCCTGGCTTCTAAAGTCGAGGTATGGAAGTTTATGTGCGATGATTACGTTATACTAGTAAAGTAGTAACTCCTGTTATTTATGTGCTCTACCCGTCTGATCTGAGCTCAAACCTTTCTGTCCTTTCAGGAATTTGGAGTTGTGTCCAATACCAGGCTGATATCTGCAGCAACATCTGTGTGTAAGTCGCAACATATTTTAAACCTGCAAATCGTACAAATCTCTAAAATGATGGATATTCTGCTGTAGAGAAAATATAATCATGTTTTTTTTTTCCGTAACAGTGAAAACAAGATTTTCCTATGCCTTTCCAAAGGAGTTCCCTTACAGAATGAATCATGTAAGTAAAATATATCTAACAGTTTACATATTGTGTTAATAAGAGCAGGTAAAAGTCATTACCCTGTCAGCAGTCTACTAACACAGAGAAAAACACGTGAGTAATTAGAGTGTCCAAGTGTGTGGGGAAGAAGAACATGACACAAACAAAGTTTAATCAAGGGTCATTGAGCGAGCGGAGTTGAGCGATGTGTTTCAAACTCAAGTATAGTGTGCTAAAACACAGCAAAATAAAAAGAGTTATTTATTTCAACGGAATTAAAAGAATGCTTCAGTCCCACAATGATGTTTTCATACCAATTACTGACCCCGTGTAACCTTAAATATGTGAGGAAAACTGTGTTATTACGGGTGAACAAGGAATCAAAAAAGCAGAGGCATTTATTTACTGAACAAAAGTCCATGATGCCGCTTTTATCAAAAGCAATCATATCAAAACATGATATTAATAAACTTCTGCATTGCTTGTCTCAAGCTTAGTAAGGTTTCCGTGTTAATGCATATGTTTGGTAAGTAGCTGGCCTATAAGTGGGTAAATGAGCCTAGGGTTATACTGCAAACATGTGTAGGCCGATGTTTTGATTTAGTTTTGCTGTTGAATGTGGCATCGATTTACTTCAAATTATCAAGACTGTTCTACGCCCTTTTCGTTCAACAAGTCTTTCTTCAAACATTTAAAGCCACAAGGTGGGAGTTATCAATATACAAATTGTAATTTTGGTGAAGTATTGCTATAAACCACTCAAATGTACTATTGGATCAGTTATGATGTGAATCAACCACCTGATTGTTGTCCTGCTTCCTCTGCAAAGTAATTTATGCACTGCTGTGCTACATAGCAGCATACCCAGAGCTCCTTACACTCTGTCACAGTGTTGCCATGTCAGTGTCTAGCAGTACGCAAGATTCCACAACTATTGTTTGCAAACCTCTGATAAATATTTAATAGCTGTGTGACATGGCTACCCGCAAGCACACATTCATGCTGCGCAGCATTTCTCACTGTGGAGCCAAGTGGTGTCCGCCGTTGGGATTTTATTGTCCAGCATCTTCACTAAGTTGCGAGAACGTCACACCAGCTGTTCTGACACACGCTGCCTGTCTGAAAGCTGTGTAAACTATTATTTATAGGGAGTGGCTCACACAGCAGAGAGTGACTTAACGGGGTTCTGCAACTTCTACACATCATTTATCATATTCAACCTGCAGACAAAGTAATGGCGATCGTGGTTAGAAAACAATAACATACATAGAGTTTGTTTGACAACTTAAAGAGGTACAAAGTCTTTGTTTTAACATTGGGAAGACATTTTTGCAATGGCATTTATAGTACCAATTTAGAAGTGTTTTTTTTACCTTGAAAAGCGATCGAATCTTTGTCTGTGTGGGCATTGTTGTTTAAAGGTTAATCGTGATTCCCAAGTCAATTTAAAATAGAAGATAGGCTGTACAATATGCACATATTTTCTGTAATGTTTTAACTTGCGGACAATCAAAAATACACTCCCCATTCTTATTGATTTTGAAGTATTGTTATCAGAATCAGAAATACTTTATTTATCCCCAACTTGGAAATGTTTTTCGTTGCAGCAGCCAAATACAAAAGGAAGCAAAACAAATGATTAGAACTAAAAAATTTAAATGACAAATATTGAATAAAAATTTAAAATATTGAATAAAAAAAAATATATATCCTGACAATGCTTATATGAAGTTAAAGTGTTGTTAATTAAGAGAGAATTTACATCTTTGTTTCTTTCAAGCTGTGAAGTCGGTTCGGCTGAAATGTTAAATTAAGTTTTAAATTGTGTTTTTACAGATATTAGAATGCGAGTTCTACCTTCTGGAGTTGATGGTGAGTGGAAATATCTGTACATCCCTGCTGCTGTACTGTAGTTTGTATTTTTGCTTGATGGAATATCGGGTTTTTATTGATGATCAAATCTTTTTCCAGGACTGCTGCCTGATCGTGTACCACCCCTACAGACCACTGCTGCAGTACGTGCAGGACATGGGACAGGAAGACATGCTGCTGCCCCTGGCCTGGTACGATCCCGTGTGTGTTCATTAATCTGTCCCTTTTAACACCCTTTAATACCAGATGTAGCTGTTGTGGGTAGGCTCACTCAGTGTGTATGTTGTTCTCTATCTGAACCAGGCGAATAGTGAATGACACATACAGGACGGATCTGTGTCTGCTCTACCCTCCCTTCATGATCGCCTTGGGTAAGATTCAACCTCATGTGATTCCTCATCGCAGCTTTTTTAATGCAGTTACTGACTTAAAGTTATTAGATGTAATCGCCCAGCTCTCTTCCTCCCTCAGCCTGTCTGCATGTGGCCTGTGTGGTGCAGCAGAAAGATGCCAGGCAGTGGTTCGCAGAGCTCTCTGTTGACATGGACAAAGTAAGAGCGCCTGCAGTTGCATTCTCATAAAATGTCCTTTTTAAATGTTGTACGATCGGTACTAATTGTTGTCTAGGACACTTCTGGAAACTGTCACTAGTGAAGATAAATAAACAACCCGATAAAAAAACATCAGACCAACCCCTTAACAGAAAAAAGTGATCTGCAACCTTCTAAGTCACTCATCTCTTATCCCCAGTTATTCATCTTCATCGATTCATACAGAACAAGGTTAAGCTGACTTGTTTTCCACAGGTGTGTTAATACATGGGATCAAATCAGGTTGTCTGTGTTAGCAGAATTGTATTTATTTATTTGTTAAAGGTTTGCACATTTAGCTTATCTAAGTGATACTCACAGGAACTTTAAGTCTTTTATTGAGCAGCTGTTGATCCTCACAAGTTGACTTCTGGTTTTTGGGGTTTTCTGTCCAGATCCTGGAGATCATCCGTGTCATTCTGAAGCTTTATGACCAGTGGAAAAACTTTGACGACAGAAAGGAGATCGCTGCGGTGATAAACAAGATGCCCAAGCCCAAACCTCCTCCCAACAGGTAAGCATGACTTTTCTGAAATCTGGCTTTACAAGTACATATTTGTTACCATACTTAAACATAAAGCTGCATTTACTTGCTGTATAGTAACATAAATCTACATTGCCAATTCCCAAACTAAACCACTTGCATTTGTAATTAGCGTTGTTGATATAACACCTTTCAAAAACAAAGTTGCTAAGTGCTTTACAATAAAGTCATAATGAAAGTAATCAGGATCCCAAACTTAACATATGTATGAATATAAGCTCAAGTGGTTTTGATATGTGTCTGTGTGAATGTGTTGTGGTGTGTGTGTGTGTGTGTAGTTGTTGTTGTGTAATTGCTCTTGTTGTGCTTTATCTCAATGACTTTGTCTCTCTGTCTTATACAGTGAGAGTGACCAGAGCTCCAATGGGAACCAAGGCAACTCCTACAGCCAGTCCTAGCGCGGCGTCATTACGTCGGTTGGAATCCATAATGTTGACGGTAGAGAGAGGGGGTGGATCTTTTTTTCAAAATGTCTCACAGCACAAACTTTGTGATGTTGTGGTGCTTCGACCAAGAAACTCTGAGAGCCACGTGCTCACGTTTCCCCTTCTCTGAGCGTAATGGGTGTATGGATTGAGTGAGCAGACGCTGAAATGCCTACAGCAAGCGGACAGTCTCGAGGAGACTTTGTACTCTGCTCCTGACTTGAAATGCATTCAAACTGAGGAACATTTGGAGGTAAGGGGGGGAGGGAATGTGGGGGAAACCTGCTTTAATGTCATTGTGATGATCCTGACATCCTTGAACGATTCCTCTCATGGAGCTCTGTGAGATTTGGAACACTCGGGGGGGGGGGGCTGTGTGTGTGTGTGTGTGTGTTGTGATTGGGTTAACTGTGTTACTGCGATCTCACTGGATCCTGCAGCCCTGTGAGGTTGATCATGAACTATAGCAGGAACAATCCCAAGAGAGGTTTCTCTCAGTGGTAGTAATACACTCTTTGAATCATGACAACTCCACCTCCTTCGTCCCATTCCCCTTTCTCTTTTGTAAATGTCCTTTATAATTCTATTCATTTATTTTAGCTTAGGTTTTGGCTTCATTACGGAAAATAAAATGGAAATCATGAGCTGGATTAGCTTTGTGCTAGTGCTTGCTATAAAAGTGCCCCTATTTTTTTTCCACTGTCATGATTTTGTTGGTTTTCGACATTGCTTAATTTTATTGTAATTATTTTCTTTTACTCTTCTTTAGCTGTAAAATTATATTTCTGAAAACTTTTGTTTGTAATTCGTGAAATAATTACCTGTTTTTTTGTTGGATGCAATCGTTCTAGATTTGTCTTCAAGCTTTTGTTTGTACATTATTTTTAAAATCTGCCATCCAGTTCAATATTTGTGGCATCTGCTATGTGAATATACCTGTAGGTGTGTATATTTTTGTGATATAATACAGTTTGTGTCGCTGTCCTCGGAACAAGGTGCTTGAAAGCCTTACGAAATGAAAGCTGCTGGTAACTTAAGAAACCTTTATACAAGCACATTGTCCCTGGTAAATGCATTTTAGGGATGGATGTTTTTGCAATATGTGGTTGTATCTTCAAATCTTTCCTCAATGGCTTCCTGTACACTTCATTTTGTAACCATTGGAATAACAACTGAAAGGGTACCAAAACCTGTTAAATGCCACTTTCTCATACTGAGTAAAGGAGACGAAAAAGCCACTGGGGCAAGTTGGATGCAGCTCCGCTTTGCCCTCTGGCATTTTCCTCCCCTTCAGCAGGCTCCATCTGTTACATGACTGTTCACTGGGGAATGAGTGCGAACATGTAAAGGGCTTCACCAAACCTAAATCATCATGTTAGTTCTGGTAAAAACAGTGCCCAAAATTGTATTACTTGAAAGTCTTTGTTTATCATTTTTTGAAGATCATTTATGGTAATAAAAATGTATGGTGTGCAAAACAAAGTAATTCAATGTTGTTGTTCAAGATGGACTTTGAGGAATCTTCCAGCATGTTACAAAAGTCCTATTGAGTCCCATTACCTAACTTCAATGTCACAGAGGCTTTGGTAGGACCCCTAGTGGTAAGAACAAAGAACACCCAACATGTTGCAAATCAGTTTTGATAGGACAAAGTCTATATATTTAATAGCAGAGCGATGGGAGTTAAAGTGGGCATTGAACATAAAATACGTTTTAAATTGTATCCTGTTTGTTAAGAATACATTTGATGAAAAATATAGAGGGTATATTTACTGTTGTCGCCTCTAGGTGTTTGTACCATGGGGTACAGCATGTCCTCGTGACGTCACTTTATTTGTGTGAAGAGAAAAACGTCAACTATACCGGAAGCTGGGGCCGGTTTCCTTCAAAATAGAATCGTGTTTTTGTTTTTATTATAGGGCAGCTAAACTATTAAAAAAAACATGGATCATCTGTTAGATTTAGCTTTTAAGATATGAAATCTGTGAGATAAACTGATTTTGAATTGTATAAACTCATGAATTTAGAATGTCGAAATCTTGAATCTTGGTTGGCCTTATTTATGCAACAGAGTTTGACATGTAGAAGTTGAACAGAGGAAATGTTGTGCCTTCTAAGAGTGAATACATTTAAAACTCAAATATTTGTAACCGTTGTGCTACAGCAAATAGATAAAATGTTTTTCCCCCAGAGATATGAATCCTCAAAAGTTGGGGAAGCTTTATTGGTGCTGTTCTATGTGTTTTCTTTAGGATATAATTGCTAACCAAATAGAGTACAAACGTTGTTAAATTATATTCTACAATGCATTTGGACATAGCTTACCTAAAAGCAGCTTCTTTCTTCGTTATGTATTAATAATTTTGTTGTATGCCTTTCAGTTTAATTTTCAAGCCTATGTTTGCAAATATGTGGGTTCTCACTGGTTCTTGCCTTTTTTGGCCTTAGTAGTTAAATATGAGTAGTTCACTAACACTAAAGGAACATTTGTTGTGCAACGCATGATAGACATTTATTTTGAAAGACATCACCGGAAGCGTTGTTTACTGAAAGGAGAGCTTCATCCAGCAGCGAGCTCCGACTCCGAGCGGGCTGCGGAGGATGTCGACCCGGCTGCGGGGACAAGCTCCGGGCGGGCCACTTGCGTCCATTCGGCCGTTCCTCGCCAAGTCGCCCTGCACCTGCTGCCCCCTGCACCCATGAAGCCCCCGCTGATGAAGCCCCGAGCTGCCAGAGTGAGGCGGAAAGTGGCCGGAGACAGAGAGCATGTACTGGCGCGTCGGGTTTGCCTGGACGCGATCGTGTGTGGTTGATCTTGTCCAGAACCAGAGCTTCTCTTCCGGCCTGCTAGGCTCTGATGAGCAGCTCTCGTTTTATGGGTACATCATCGCCTACCCTCTGCAGGACTACGGCGGGATCATGTCGGCGTTGGGCTCGGACTCGTGGTGGCGAAAGACTCTTTATTTGACCGGAGGGGCACTGCTGGCTGCCGCTGCCTATCTTCTGCACGAACTACTGGCCATCAGGTACCAACAAACAACAAACAGAGAGTGGAGAGAGGGGTCACCTTAATCCACACTCAGGCATCCCCATTAAGACTCTGTTTGATGCTATTTTGTTCGTGTTTACTCCAAATATCACAGACCACTGTATTATTTCTGTGGTTTGATATTACTTAATCTCGTCTGGCTGGGCGGGGTAAAAGAGCGGAGTCAGTGGAGAATAAGGAATCGTGAGTGGGTGGATTGTGATGTAACGTAACCCCCCTCCCCCCCATCTCCATCTCCCAGCAGACACACATTCAAACATTGTATTTATTTATTAGCTTTTTGACGTGGATTAGCCAAATGACGAGCGACCTGCGGCAAAGGTCACAGTTTATGTTTGGCGTTTATTTAAAGCATTTACAAAAGGAGAATTGCTTATTTCCTATGTTGTTTAGTAGAGGTTAGTCTGTAGGCTAACACCTCCCTTGTAACATGAATTGACATAACAGACATTGACACGGGGTCACTTTCAATTTATCTCAAGGACGAGGCGACAGAGGTTCATCTTCTGATTTTTATTGTGACCCCCCCCCCCCTTCCATACGCACGTTCCGGTGTTTGGTTTAAGTCTAAAGCACTGCAGTAATATGGATTAAAACAAACTAACTAGAACTCAGACATAGGTTATTCATCGGTCAGACAAGATTATCGTGTCTTCGAGTGATCCATATGAATGTATTTTTATTAATTATTTTCTGGAATAAGGGTTTGAGGATGTTGTCCTTTAAAAAGAGAGCTCGGATTACATGCAGTCCATGCCCACTGTTGTTTACTAACGAACCAGCAATACAAAGTCAATAACAAAATAAAGCCCAACACACCATTGACGATCAATGGTAAATGATGTATAAGTCTTAATATTTGACATTGTGGTGTGAAGGCCCCCCTGCATACATTATGCCGGTATAGCTGCCATTTACACTGGGTCGATTGTTATACAGAGATTGCAGGCTGTTTGTGGTGCAGTTAAAAACCCATTATGATGGAGGTCATACAGGGTGGCTGGCCAGCTTTTTGGTTCACATTTTTGCCTTGTTTTGGTTCCGTCTGACGTTAAGTCTTAAAGCTGGGTCCCTAACTGTATGCTATGCTTTATTCTATAGGACCCTCGTCATGTTATTGCACCAAAAGCAACCTCTTTAAAGAGAGTGTGTATTTCAGCACCAGCTGCAATAGACAGCTTCTCTCCTCTGAGGCTGCTTGTTGTTACGTTTCAGCACTTCACACAGTGGACAGCTCCCTTTCATTCTGCATTGTGCACACGTGAATTACTTGCCATTTGCAGGGCCCGCTGCCCTTGTCCTTAGCCTCCAACAGTATCCATGTCAATGCACCATAGTCCTTCACAAGTGTTTGATGCATTGTTTTGGCAATGCAGTTTCTCCCTTGGCCAGTGTAAATAGCCCAGTGGCTGATCGTCACTCATGGGAGGTTGCGGATAATTACATTTATTCAATACCATTTCATCACACTTGGGTTAGCTTAGCATAAAAATAGGAAACAGCTAGCTCTTACTCCAGAGGGTATAGGAAGTGATAAGCCAAGAAATAGTCCAACCCCTATTAGTCATAATTTTGCATTGGGGTTTTGAAAGATTTAAAGTGGGACACTGTAGACTGTTAACACGTTATAAATAAACATTAACATGTTAACACATTAAAGGTGCTGATAGATGGATTTTGTGACCGGTACTCAAAGCCAAGCTAGCAGTTTCTCCCCTTTTCCAGTCGTAATGCTAAGCTAAGCTAATTGGCTGCTGGCTTAATAGACATGCAGTATGTGAGAGTAGTTTCAGTACCACCTGTTACATGACTGTTCACTGGGATTCAAACTTAATTTGTGCTAGTTTTTGGTCATTTGATTGAAAATAATAAACCATGTAACCACCAATATAACAGACACAATGAATAAATATATCAAGCAGGAAGAATAATTCCCTGCAGGTCGAGCCATTCCCACTAGACAGGTGAAACCTAATGTAAAACCTAACCCTGTAATCTCATTGTTATTGTGGGATGTGTTTTTTGTCCCTAATTTAGAGTTTCCTTAATTTGACTGTAAACGGAATATTTTTTCAAACAAGTACAAGCCTTTTATTTTTGCAATATCTAAACCTCTGTCTTTCTGTCCTCCACACAGAAAGGAGGAAGAGCTGGACTCTAAAGATGCAATCATACTCCACCAGTTCTCCAGGCCCAAATCTGGCGTCCCTTCCCTGTCCCCCTTCTGCCTTAAAATGGAGACCTACCTCCGCATGGTGGACCTGCCCTACCAGGTACAGCTGTGTTAATGTGTCTGCAATACTACTCCACCTGTTTGTCTTTGATTCTCCTAAAGCTACTCTCTAATAGTGTGTTTTCATAGTTGAGTGTGAAGATGTTTTGATCCTTTTGTTGTTATTACCTAACACCACTCAGCTTCCTGCAAAGGATTATTACATGTTTTTAAAAAATCCAATTCTACTTTGTTGACCTGAATTTATTATCTCTCGCAGAACTACTTTGATGGGAAGCTTTCACCACAGGGAAAGATGCCGTGGATCGAGTACAACCAGGAGCAGGTGTTTGGTACCGAGTTCATCATCGACTACCTAGACGAGCGGCTAGGCGTCAGCCTCAACAAGAGCCTGACGCCGCAGGAGAAGGCTGTGTCTCGTGCCATTACCAAGATGGTGGAAGAGCATTTCTACTGGTGAGGGTCCATTGAAGTTATATCTGGTGTGGGGAATATTAATTATCAACATTTATTTCAACCCTTTACCTCAATTAGCCCTTTTCTTCGCTTTTTAATTTTCAATTAATTTCGGCTGTGTTTTTCTCTATTGATTTTTGGAAGTGCAACCTCAGCTCCCTTTACAAACTGTGTAGCCAAAATACACAGAAGTCTGACTGTTAAGAACAGAAAGAACCCCGCTGATCCCATAAAAACCTAAATGTTTGATCCCACAGTCATAACAGCATAACATAATGCATTTCGTGGTATCAAGCATTCAGTCTAAAGCCCCTGCTTCAAATTGTAGTTTTTACTTTTTTAAACCAGACTATGCTATTATCTGGTTTCATGCAAATGCATCAACATCAATAGAACATCATTAGGCTCCAAAAATAATGATTACAATACAAAAATCATTCAAATGTTGTGGGTTTTTATTTGGTAACAACAAAGGTATTATGTCTGTACAAATGCACATATGTGTTTGTGCTGCAGGACCATTGCTTACTGTCAGTGGGTGGATAACCTGGAGGAGACTCAGAAGATGCTGTCAGTGAGCGGGCCACTGAGCGACCTGCTCAAGTGGATCCTGAGTCACCTGACGGGCGGGATCTTGAAGAGGGAGATGTACGGCCACGGGATCGGACGCTTCTCCGAGGACGAGGTCTACGCCCTGATGGAGAAGGACATGCGCACCCTGGCCACTTTACTAGGTTAGAGGAATCTGCAAATATTTTATTTGGATCAGAGTGTATTATAATGTAATAGCGGGGGTTTCAATGATTTAATTGCGGATGGTTTTAAAATAATAAACATGAGTTAACCTTAAAAACATACAGTACATCAAGCCATGTTAAGGTACTTTCGAGATTTGGGGACACGATGAGGTTATTAAAGTTTTTTTTAAAAGCTATAAAAGCTATCTTATTTTTTATTCTATTTATATATCTGAATTTAGTTTATAGCTTTTTTTTCATGTTTAAAAAGAAAAAAAGAGACATCAAAATGTTGGTGTCCCAGCACACAAGACCCATATCTATCTCAATAGAAAATAGAGAATAAAATATTAAAGTGAAAGCTAAAGGAGCAGCACAATTTGTTTCCAGCACTTGTGACTAAACTCTGTATTTAAAGAGACTTAGGCACTCACTTTGTCATTGTAAGACTTTATTACAATTTGTGGCGCCTCTGTCTTCATATAATTCCCATGCAAGCAGATCAACAGCTTTATGGGCCAAATGAAACAGTTGTAATGGCTTCTCAATGTGTGCCATGAGAACTATAACTAGTAGTACATCTTTGTACTTGTCAAATAACAGCACAACAGAGATCTCCTGTGGTGTAAAGGTAGCATTGCAGCCTAATCAATACCCAACCTTTGGCAGTTTATAATAGGAGATGTAATAGAGACAGATCCGAGAGCATCAAAGTCAACTTTATTGTCAACCTTTCAATTTGTGTGTACAGACAGAGAGATCGAAATGCATGTAGTAGAGTTGTGGCGGGAAGTGTTGTTACATTAAAATACTTGCAAAGGTTAAAGCTTTATAACCCTCAATTGATCTATGATACATTTTACTGTGTGGCCAGAAGGGATCTTTTTTGTTTTGCAGATTCTTCTAATGTAAACATTTTCTGTAGCAATGTATGTATGGACAGGGTCAGGGTAACTTTTTCCCCCTGTTTTCAATGTGTATGCTAAGCTAAGTAACTTCTGGTTTTATATATTGCATACTGATATGCATGGTTTGAATCCTTATATCTAGATCTCAACAAGAATGTGAATGAGTGCATTTATTTTGAATACATGGATTGTATTTGTGCCTGGTTATTTGACACATATTTCTCTGTGTGCTCACTAAGGTGATAAGAAGTATCTTATGGGCTCCAAGCTTTCAACAGTAGACGCCGCAGTGTTCAGTCACCTGGCCCCTGCTATGTGGACACTACCAGGAACGCGGCCAGAGCATCTGATCAAAGGTGAGTTCACCAAAATAGGAATCTACAACATAAAGTTTGTATATAACATTTTCATAAAACGATTTTGAGCATACACTTTAAGGTCAACATCATTAAAACATCAGGTAAAATAACTTTCTCTACACACTAGACTTTAATTGTCCAAGTCCTGGCCAATAGACTTCTAAAGGGAAGTTGTGTTTTCTTCTTAGATATGAAATGACTTATTCAGAGCCTCTTTCACACACTCAACTGTCTCTCCTCCTGCAGGTGAGCTTATCAACCTGGCCATGTACTGCGAGCGCATCCGCCGGCGATTTTGGCCCGAGTGGTTCGTGGACCTGGAGGACTTCTGCTACAGCGACACCTCCGAGGACAGCAACTCCAAACTCCCCGACCTGGGCCTGTACTCCCGCACGGACACCTTCCATGACGACACACACACACACACTTCACAAACGCACTCACCAAAGGACCCTTTGTCTCCCGACAGCGACCCTACGGGTGTCTCGCTGTATGACTCTGACATGGACACGGAGTGCTCTGAAATGGACAAGTGTTGACGAAACATCCACGTGTAGAAACACACTAGATAGATTGCACACCACAGGGGGGGAGCTGCGTCCCACCTGTAAGCCCCACTTCCTCTGAACAGAAAATCTCTGGGGAGGAGGGTTGGCGTCACCTGTGACAGTGGAGAAGTTTGAGGACGTTGTGGTGGAGGAATGATTGGAACACAAGGAGAGAAGAAGATGGAAAGAGAAGGATTCAAAAATCAGGAGTAAATGACGCCCTGCTGAGAAACTCCTCCATGTGGTCATATGCAGTGACAACTCCTACTTGTTGTCACGTCCCGTCCCCCCGCCCGTCGTCCTTCGTAGCAACCTCACACCGTCCAGCCTTGTGTGTGTTTGACTAACTGAACCCTAAACGCCTTGTATTGATATGACATCGACTAACTGTACAGATATTCATGTGAATGGATACAACTCAATGTAAATATATAAATGGAGCAGATTTATTAGATATAATATATATGAGAATACTTAGTATAGTTAGCCTGCATATATAGAGTCACCCCCTCTGTCATACGGTGTAAATACTGTAGGTGTTTCTTCTATGTGTCGGACACAATGACTCAAAGTGTCTGTAGTAGTCTACATGAATACACTCTGCTGGTCCAGGATCAGTGTGAGCCACCCTGTGACCTCCTGTGCTGTGTCCGTCTACACACCTGCGAAATGACAGTAATGCCTGCTGCCCGTATTTAAATAGTGCAGAAAGAAACTGCAATCTGCCATTAGCACTTATCTTTGGTCTTATTTAGACAATTATTTTTGCCAAAAAGGAACATTTGTCCCCAAGTTGGAAGAGTAACGGACGACAAACAGTATATTGTCATGGAGGAGGGTAGCTTTAGGTCATTTTAACCTGCATTCAAGCATTGAGCGAGAGTTATGCAATCATGTAGAAATAGATGCAATAGACCTTTTGAATTAAAGTGCATGGCTGGAACTTGCAAATGAAAATCTCCCTTTAAACTTACCTTTAATGATGTTGTCTTCATGTGTCAGCTGGCTTATTCGTTCAGTTTGTTTTTCGCTGCCTCGGATGTAGCCAATTGAGCCTGTTAAAGTTATTTTATTTTCTAGCAGTTCTGTTTTTTTACAGAGACTATGATTCAAAATGATGGATTGCTCAGAAAACATGTGAAGCAATAACGGAGCAGATGCAAGTCGATGTTATACGAGTTGTTTTCGGTGTGTGATGGTTCGGTGCAGGTTTTATGTGTGTTTGTCACTCAGCAAATGCACATACCAACATATTGTGTGTTAATATGGATGCAAGCGTGGGGTATGCAGTGTGTTAGCTTGTGAGTCACTCCGTGTGTCAATGATGGCACACTGGTGACGTTTCACAGCCGAAACCTTCCCTCCCGAGCACACCTTATCGTTCAGTCACGTTGCAAGAGGATCCATGTGAATTAATTGAAGTGTATTTATATGACCAGGCCTTAATGCAGATATACAGGATTGGCATAAAGTGTCTCAAAAAGGTGCAGTAGAGATATGCCAAAAATAGGTTTAATATCGTTTTTCTCCAATAGAGGGCACTGAAAAATATCATGCTGAAAACAGAGCCTAGTTACATCTCTTTTATTATGGAGCTTTACATTAACGGAGTTACAATTTAAAAAGTTTTACAGTTTTTATAAGAATGAAATATTGGCCAAAATACGATTTTTTTTCAAATGCTAAAATCAAGCATTAGTCAGGCTCCCCTTGTGAAGATTTGGCACAAAAATTACATTCATGAGTTGATCATATGTAGCATTTTATGTAGCAGTATGTTTTAAATTAAATTAAAACCAGTTGCTGCCTCGCAGAAAAAGAAATGATCTTTAACCAGATATTTCCAAGATATTAAGACATACAAAATTATTGCGTCATAATTTCAAACTTGTGTAGTTGTATGAGAAGAAAAGCTTCTTATTGTGAACATGAAAATATCTTGTTAAAAGAACACGCTTCACTTTAAGACTGGAAACTGTTCTGTTTTTTTTTTTATCTGCGTGGCAGCAATCGGCTTTCCGAGGCTGTGGTCATTTGTTTAAGAGAGACTTTAGACAGTCTGTGTTTTCTGTGGAACAAAGCAAAAGAAGATGTCAAAATGCATCAATAAGTTTGGCTTCAATATGAAAGCCTTTAGCGAGGAGTTGGTAAAGCTTATATCTGTCGCACTGCAGATTTGTTTTAAAAATTACATTCTGTGTCTTAAAAAACCTTGGCCTGCATGTTCTTGCCTTCTCATCTAGTCAGAAACAGACTCCTTCAGCAGTTTACTTTTCATCAGTGCCAGCCTAGCACTTATACTTTTACATTTCATATTTATTTATTATTTATTTCCTTGTTTATATTTATTGATTTTGGACGGTGGCTGTGTTTGATCTTAAGAGACTGAAATATTGTTGATTATTTTTGCACTTTTTCTTCTTCTGTTTACACGTGTTTTCTCTTCTCTGGCCGAGTCAATCAAGTGTATTGATTTGTGTATTAGTGCAATACTGTCGATGCTCTGACTTCCACTGAACCAACTGCATTTTCACGTTGCCAGTCATTGCCGTAATCGCATGCATGTCCATGTTTAGAGATGTCATGTGTGGTAAATGTTATATTCATATCATAATATCGATGTCATTGTGTTGGGTTATAAGTCCCTCATTCTGCTGCAAATGTTACTGTCACAAGTAGAAAGACCTTCAGGTTGAAACTTAAAAAAAAACAAACATGACTGGTAAAATAACTAAACTGACTGCTAGAGCTCAGATCAGCTGATGTTTAGTGTCCTTCTTGTCATCCACAACCGGATCTCTGTAGGCAACTTCATCTGTCTGTGTACCTCAGAGGTCAGAGGTCAAGTCGCTCTCATCGAGATTTCTGCTTGTAGACTATAGAAGCCATATTGTCTTGTGGTGCCGTGTGTGCTGAAACACCTGTGGATTCTCATCAAACTGTAAATAGGAGAGCCAGGGGGAGGGCAAAAAATGATACATAATAAGCGAACATGCAAAGAATTTGCTCTGTACTTATATAAAAAAAAAAGATTCTTATGAATGTATCATACCTAGAGATAAAAAGCTGTATGACAATGGATTACTCATAATATTTCATTAAATATTGCTGTGGTATTTTACCCTTGTTTTGTTTGGTATTTTAACCCTGTCTGGCATCATTGTGGTGATGCATTAAAAGCCATATGGACCTAAAGAAAAAAATCTCTGTATCAACACTTGGAGGTGGGTATGTTCTGGCATATATCCGTCTCATAATCCCTGTCCCTCCGTGCCTGCTACCATATGACAATACAAAGCCCACCCAACAATGCTGAAGATTAGCTCTCTGCCCTTTTCTTTGTGCTTGTGCAGGAGCTCTGGAGAAACGGAGAGAGAAAAATGAGGGCAGAGAAATAGAAAGTGGTGGGAGCGCCGCTGTGGAGATGAAGCGTGGGTTCTGGTGAGGAAAGGGCATGAAAAGGGAGAGGGACAAACAGTCAGAATGATATGTGATGACTTTGGCTGGTTGCATTTCTGTGGCCATTGTGCAGAATCCCTGAGAGATCTCCTAACACACAAGACTGAGGAGACAATTCAGGACTGACAATTACACCGGAGTATAAAACCAGCTCTGGTGAGTCAGAGACTCGCGTACAGTGTCAGAGGTAGCAGCTGTGTGTGTGTTTGTATGACACGTGGCTGTGTGCATGATGTGTGTGGAGGGACATTGTGTGCATGGAGGCGTGAAAGTGTGTGTGTGTGTGTTTGTGTGTAAAAACATGAATAATGCAGAGGATGCCTGTACGAGTGTGAGGGCCGCGAGCAGGGCAGATGGTCGTCTGCTGATAGGACAGCATCCAGGCAACATGGTCAGAGAGCTGGTTTTAGACCTGTTTTAGCACATACAGACAAACACACACAAATCCAGAATAATCACACTTCAAATTAAAATGTTTTTCTTTGTTATTGCACATTTTGGTTCAGATTTCCAAATAATAGCCTAATAATGGACTAGTACTACTTTATTAACTATATCTACATACTTTATTTTTTTAATCCGCTAAATCTATATTTGATTGCTTATGTTTTTAGTTGCTTTACAGACACAATGTAAATGGACAACTACACTTCAAAATATTCATTAATTAAGATTGGCTCCAACCTACAATCTGCAGCAAGGGATGAACATTAATGCATTTCTATTTGTTCATTTATAACATAGGGCCAAAATAAATAATGCAATTATTAATTATATATTTATTCGCTTTAGTTATACTTAAATTTGTAAATATGTGTTGTTTGTTTGTTTGTTTGTTTTACTGTCTCCATTCTACCTTTAATCATTACTGAGTACCGCCAGGAAAGCTTCTATCTAATTATTATCTACTTACAGATCTGTTAACTCAAGTGTTTCATCTTCCGACATATGAATTGTAATAACTTTCATAACCCTCCACATATAATTTAAACATGTATATGGTGGAGTAATAAATACATGTAATAGATAAAATGCTAAAATCAACCTGGAAAGTTTGCACTGGGTTGATAAACAACCAAATTTCCAGAATAAAATAAAAAGAATATGTCCTAAATGTAGCTTCGTCCCTGGTTATAAGGTATCATTTAGAAAGGAGCAGCAACAAAAAAAACACTCACTGAGGATGAAGCAGGAACCCAAGGCTGCGTTTCACCACCAGCAGCCACTAGGGGGCGATAGAAGACCGATTCTGATCTGGCCACTGATCAGCCCAAACATGTCATAAATAATAGACATAGGTGAAAGCCACCATTACAAAGAATATGAAACCCTTTTTCTAAGATAGTTCCCACTGAAATGAAATACTAAAAATGTCTGACACAAGAATGAGACTCAATAAAGGTGCTTTTTAAATGTACACTGAAAAACAGGCTGCTTAGCTCTCAAGTTGAAAAACTATTTTAATTTCCATTCGTATCATGTATTTAAAATGTTATACAATTATTCAAATTATTTTCTGGAATATCGAAATTACAAAAATACATGTTTATTATTATTATTATTATTATTATTATTATTATTATTATTATTATTATTATTTTATGATGGAAAGGAAAGGCAGCAGGCCAACTTACACACAACACACACACACACACACACACACACACACACACACACACACACACACACACACACACACACACACACACACACACACACACACACACACACACAAACTCACACACAAATAAGTAGGGCTATAGATAGTGCATCAGCCTCTGCACAAGACCTGTATTTAGGCCTTCTTGTTGTGTACAGGCCTGTGTGCAAACAGAAAAGCTTTTATTATTTTTGCTGTTATACACCTCGCCTCGTGACAATCCTCAACTAGTTGTCACATTTATCCTGATGAGAATATTAATTAACGCTGCGGTTTGTTTCCATTTCAGCCTATTGACTGTCTGTGTGAGCATCTTCCCGGATCTCTCTCCTCACAACAGTATCAGTGCAGATAAGCGGTACAAACACTTTACCGAAACAGCTGAAGGACCATTTTAAAGCAACCGAGCCGGATTGATAAAATCCATAATTAGAATGGCGAGCGTGCAAGGAACAAATCATTTAAAAGAAAAGCTTATCGCCAAGAGAGACTTTTCTTGAGGCTCAATAAACGTGCAAAGACTGCAGTGTTATATAAAACAAATACGATTTAATGACAAAAAAGCATATAGAAATTGTGCAATCGTTGGTTTCTATTTCCTCTTCGCTAGATCACAGATTTCAGGTCGATGATATTTTGTTTTGGTTTTTAATTTTTTTTTCCACCTCGGAAACTCAAATTCAGCTGAAGGATTTCCTGTGATTTAGTCTGAATTATAATAGGGGGTTATACATAACAGAAACATTGGGAGTCTTTAAATAAAGGCGAGTTTCATGTTTACATGGACAGCGTATCACAAAAACCGTAAAATGTCGCTTTGCTTAATTTCTTTTATATTTGACGGTGACATAACTAAAAAGGGACTCTTTAAACTGGGCCTGATCAAAAAGTTTTTCAAATGCAAAACGTCTCATGTAAAAAGTGTTAAATTCATATTACGAGTTATTATTATAACAACATATTGTTCTCATTAATCGACATCCTTCAGTTGGACTTGAGTTTCTGAATTTCGGTATTTTCTTTAGATTTCAGTGAGAGTTATTCCCTCAATAACCAGACCAGGTTATTAATCACAGGATTTAAGTGGCACAAGAACACGTGTCTGTGTTTGTGCTTTGGCACAGACCGACAGAGAAAAACTGAGCAAACAAACACACATTCAAACGAACGAAGCCATACAAAAAAAATGAAATACATCCCACAAATAGTCTCCTCAGTGGATGAATGAGTCACACAGTAGTAGTAGTTTAGCCACTGCGGCCAGAGCTGGTACCAGTATATATATTCAGATTTGTTCTTCTTTGTAAAAGGAAGGCAAAATGGGCTGGATTGCTTTGAGTGTTCCAGCCGGACAGTCTCGGTCTTTCTCTTCACAGCATTTTGGAAAAAGTACGGAAATAACAAACAGCAAAAACACACTGTAAACAGGCGCACAGAGATGTCTGCACAGAAAGAAAAGCATTAAAGTGAACCAATGCCCAGTCTGTATGGTACAATTATTATTATTATAATTATTATTATTGTTGTTATTATTATTATTGTTATCCAAAAGCAAGACATTTTCAATGAAGGAAATTCAATTAAAATAAATTATTATTATTATGCAGCTGACACTACAATCAAAACATCACATTAAGTGTATGCATAATTACAACTATAATAATAATAATAATAATAATAATAATAATAATAATAATAATAATAAGTAATAGCAAAAGCAGTTGGCTGGTATTGGCTTGATTTTTTTTTACATTGTACAGCAGGTGTCTGCCATTTCAGCCCTCTCTAGCCACGAGCTGCGAAGAACCCCTGTTGCTTTTGTTATGATGGAAAGATGGCGTTTATTTACCCACACTGACTGCGACTTATCATCGAGCCCGGAGCTTGTTTCTAAATGTTCCCCAGCGGACACCTCGTGTCCACTTACCACTCTGTCTTTCTTTAATGACACATTACATAAGGAAACATTGGCGCCTCGATTTAAGGTTTAGAAAAGCATTTCAATGTCGCTGTTTTTCTCTTCTTTTTTTTTTTGGTTAGCACACGCCAGCCGCATATCCCAGTATGCTTGGCAGTTCCGCGGCATGAAACCTCTCCATACAGCTCTCTGCTCTGCGCATTTTTAGTGCTTGAGTGCCACTGTATATCCCCACTATGTGTGTCAGTGGGTCCAACATTTAAACTGGCTGAGGTCCAGTTCGGAGCGGTCCAGCACAGAGAATCAAACAAATAAGGGGTCCGTGTTTTGCTCACAGTATGGACTGGGGGGTCACTGCACAGGAGTTTGTCCTCCGTGATGAGGAGGGCTGTCCCCGTACATGTCCTCTCCTCCTGGTATCTGTCCCCCAGCGGGTGTCATCCTCTTCTCCTTCTGCCGTCTGTTACAAAACCAAACCCTCACCACCTCCTTCTCCAGCTGCAGGCTCTCCGCCAGGGAGTTGATCTCCGCTGCTCCCGGTTTTGGACATTTTAGAAAATGGCTCTCTAGAGCCCCTTTGACGCCCACCTCGATGGAGGTCCTCTTTTTCCTTTTTCGTCCTTGTGCTGCAATTTTATCCAGGCTCGTAGGGCTCCCCGAGGTGGAGTCCGCCTCCTCCAGCCACTTGTTCAACAAGGGCTTGAGTTTACACATGTTTTTGAAGCTGAGCTGAAGCGCCTCGAACCTGCAAATGGTGGTCTGAGAAAAGACGTTTCCATACAGCGTCCCGAGAGCCAGCCCCACGTCCGCCTGGGTGAAGCCCAGCTTGATGCGTCGCTGCTTGAACTGCTTGGCAAACTGCTCCAACTCGTCGGAGGTCGGCGTGTCCTCGTCTGAGTGATCCTGATGGCCCCCGTGCTGGTGATGGTGTGAGAGAGACTGCTGGTGGGCCCCGGGGCCGCCTCCGTGATCACTAAGGTGCGGGCTGTGGCTGTGGTGGTCCTCGTCCCGCAGGGGGTGGTGGTGCATCCCCCCTTGCTCTCCTCCTGGCATCAGCCCGAATCCTGACTGGGAGTAAACCAAGCTCTGGCCCTCAGATGTCGCCATACTGGGGATGTGCGTGGTGGCTGTGCTGGTTCGCCATGCTCTGGCGTCGTGATGCGCCTGCTGGTGCGCGAGGTGAGGGTGTCGCTGTTGCTGCTGCTGTTGCTGCTGCTGCAGACTGCTGGAGTTCTGCAGCTCCTCTCGGTCACTGTCGTGCAGCACGGGCTTCACGTCCTGCTCTCCGAGGGGACTCGATGGCCAGGGCGCCCCGCTGTCACCGTGAGACAGCGCCGTGATCCACTGGTGCGCGTGGCTGAGCGGATGTCCTCCGCCCGGTAACGTGCTATAGTCGTTCTGGAGCAGGGTGTGCGCGTCCCTGTACGCTGCCGCCTGCTGCATGCTCCCGGACTCCGAGTGCGGCGGCGGCGCGCTGCTGGGGGTAGTGAGGACGCTGTAGTGGTTGGATGTTGCAGTCGCCATAACTATCGGAGCCAGAGTGATAGCTGGAGTTAAAAGGAGGCTGCCTTTGACAGTAACTCTTTTGCGCCACGGGGCAGCTCGGCGTCTCTCTCCAGCATCTCCCGGGCGCTGTGCCAAGGGGACGCAGAGGCGCGCACCTGTGGTCCGCCTCGCTCCGCTCTTTATTGGCCAAGAACGGTTGACAGATGTGGTTACCCCTGACAGCACCCCGCTCATTGGTCACGGGAGATTGTACAGAAACCCCAATCACTCTGCCCAACAATACAAGCAGTCCTGCAGCATGCATGAGTACAAAGTGGAGGGAGACATCGGGTGTAAACACAGAAAAGGCTCAACTAGCTCAGCCAGAAAAAGAAAAGTATTATTTATTTTAAAAGTACTTTAACAACATTGGTCTGGGTCAGTGGGTTATGTTTATTGCTTAAATCGGTGCGTAAAAGTTGCTTAGGAAATTCAGAATGTGCACATTTATTGATATTGAAAAAACTTTCAAAATCCAAATACTTAAAACTTTAATACAGTGTTGATGCTTTTGAAGTAGAATATGTAATACTGAAAGCAGTAAGCAGTGATCTTAAGGATACACTTCCAGCTGCCTCTCTGCCCTTAGGACGCTGTCCAGAGAGAGGGGCTGCGTGCTTCCAGGGCCTCGGACCCGTTGCCATGGCGAACGCGTTGAATGGAACAACAACGCCCACGTCACAGCTGCAGCTCGCGCCTTCTTTTCGTTCCATTCCAAAGGGCTCATTGGGGCCGCGCGCTCGGCCGTCGGGACAAATAATGGGGGGGGGGGGGGGGGTGCGAAGAGGGCAGCTCGGGGCCAAAAGAGAGAAGGCTGCAAGAATGGATGCGCCCACCGTGCCCCCTTCCGCCTGCTTGTTGGGTAAACTTTGAGATGGATGTACAGTGGCACGCGAAGATAAGTTTGTACCATCATTTATAGCCTCTAATGCACAACAATTGTAATGGCTAAAAGGGCCACATTTTTGGGAGGCACTCACTTCACAAAAATCTGCCTTATAAGTCATTAAAACCCATTTTAGGGTGTATATCTTCTTTACGTTTTTCAATTGCATTCAACTTTATAATCCAAATGTATTTGACTTTTTATTCCTCCACATTTATTTTACAGCTACAGTAACTTGTTCGTAGATTACACACAAAACATACAGTAGGATTACCCTATATGATTTGATGCTAGATGAAGTAGCAACAGTTAGCTGAGGCATGACCAGCTGCATCATTAAAATGCTGCTTGCTTGGTAATCCATCTAAAATACTAATTGAGCAATTTGCATTCATTTTGCATTTTTCAAATGCGTTCATTCTTGTGTTCTGTATGGTATCCTGTAATGAGTTCCTTGTTGAAACCCACTTTTGTATTGCTACTTTATTGCAACAAAGTAGAGGTGTAGACTCTGATACTCCAGTTTTGTCTCTTGGCACTTTCAAAAAAATGACAGAGTTGGTGAGTGTAAATTCATCAAAGCATTAATTTTGCACTATCTGCTTATCCCATCTTTAAATGAATGCAATGATAGTGAATTTAAACTAAACCTCATTCTGCTGAGCCCCTCCCCTGAAACCCTATTATAGCCCTGGGGGGTCCCTGGACCTACTTTGGCAACTACTGGTATTTAGGAGACGTGATTTTATTGGCTCAAAGTGGGACAGAGGCTTTAGAACATAACAGCGATTAAGAGGTTAAAGGAACCTCAAAGGACAAAAAATATGCAAGTTTCACCTTCAAAGAGAGGTGCACTGCAATGTTTCTGAAACCAATGGCTATTTGCTCGCATTCATTCTACTTAACTTAAAGTAGCTCAATGACCACAAAAAACCATAAATATTTTTTAATTAATAATTTGTGTTTAGTTGAAGACCTAAGCACAACCACAATCTAAATTTGGAAGTGATAGGTTAATTGATAAATACTTTGAATATAATCAAGTTAAGGATGCGCAGACATTAACTGACGCACATTGAATTATAGAGATCGAAAGAACACTGGATTATGATTAGGGTGTAATTCTGAGAATTACCGAATGTGTCGCCAGGGGCTCTGGCAAGCCGTGTGTTGAGAGAGGCAAAACATATTACCCTAATAGACTAATATGCAAACTACTGGCTGCCCAATTACAGGACTTAATAACACATAAACGATGCAAGTCCTGTTCTTACAAGGCGAAGGGGTCGCTGTTAGTTCATTCAAAGGGCTGTCAACACATGCAGTGGCTCCACACACATACTGTCTGTGTTTCCGTGCTCTGTATTCAAGAGTGAGAGTTAATGATGAAGAATCTGAGCGTTAAATTAACAGTAATTATATGGCCCCTGTGCTGTAAAGATTCAATTTCATTGCAAGTCTAATGGGCCTAAGTGTCCCTGTGCGCAGGCAGAACTCTCAATAAGACATTTATGATTGAAACACAAACAGACACAACAAAAAACAAACAAATTGCATACAACTTTAGCATCTGTGGCTTTTTACATGTTGATCATAAAACCGTATTCAAGTAAAATTCCAGATGTAAAAGAACATTTTTTGCTCCTGTAAATATTGCCACCCACATTAGTTTAAGATGGTTCAAGTGTGAAGTGAATGATTGTTTGCAAGCAAACCAGTATTTTGGTTGTTTTCAGTTTGTCCACACTAGTGTGTGTGACCGGCCCATGTCCCTCCCCCTGTGGGAACCCTAACGCAGGGGTAACTGGGGCAGGGGGGCTTCTTTATGCTGCCGGACAGAGGGAGATAATGGCCATTCCTCCACAGCTGGCCCACACAATCAAAGGGAGAGGGGGCTCGAAGGATTCCAGCTTTAACCAGGCCATTGTCTGGGCTAATTACATCTGAATGCAAGACCCCAAGAATCCACCTCCCCCCCTGAGCAAAACCTGCACAAAATACCCCAAACAGCCCTTCAGAGATGAGGGAGAGTGCACAGTCACAAGGCACCAAAGCAGAAATATATAAACCCTGGACTCTTTCATTACCCCTTAACGTAGGCACACACACACACACACACACACACACACACACACACACACACACACACACACACACACACACACACACACACACACACACACACACACACACACACACACACACATACACTCTGGACTTGTTCATTACACACTCACATTCCCAGAAGGCTCTCATCAAAGTGTTGTGTCTCTCTCACAAACTAACTATGTGGCACTCGGCATTAGATCAGATCTCAGCTTGCTGCTCTCAGAAGAGATGAGGAGGTCTTAGAGGACTTTGGTTGAATAGAAAACACAGTGAAGAGCCTTTTCCCCAATGCACCCCCATAATCCCAATCTATACACTCCCTCTGCAGCCGACAGAAGATTGACGAGTGGTGTCAGGATGTTATTGTGCTTCGTCTTTTGGTTTTGTAGTCAGAAAATTCATAGTTTATTTTCTCTAGCTCACTAAAGTTTCTATGTTATAAGAATGCGGACTGTGGCGGGTTTGTCGCTTGTCGAAACAAATTGTTATCATTTATAAAATGTCTTAAACTGCCCATTGTTTGCATTTGCGATGTGGAGAAGGAGTTGCAATTTAAGTTGCTCTTAAAGCAGTTGAAGTTAAAGCACTGAAAGGGTTTGGAGTGGCTTTTGAAAGTGAAATTGCTGATAGCATTTGAAATGTAAATGTATTAATAAAAGCAGTTGAGCGATCAGTTTGAGTGTGAAAGATGAAAACGATTGAACCATCATTTAAAAAGTAATGAATGCAGTTGAAATTATAACAGAAATTGAATTGCCAGAGATTTTAAGTTGCACTGCAAATAGCTGTAATGAAAGTTAGTAGGTAAGTAGTAAAAACGGACTTGGAATATTTGTCAAAAACAATACAGTCGCAAAGGCAGAAAGTGGTTGATGCTGGGTGAATTGTCTGTTTGTGTCTCAGGAGTAACAGCAGTTTATTGCAGTTAAATGATAAAGGTCCTTACACAACAGGTGCAATTATTTGTAGTTCATTATGTCTATTTAGAAATCTTTATCTACAATATATCATAAGTCACAGATATATACAAAACATGCCTCTGAAGTGTTTGAAAAAAACCAAACAGATCATGCATTGTAGAATGCCGTAAACCCCTCTGTTTCAGCCCTTTTCCAAAAGTGATGATTCTGTGTCTGTAGCTTTAAATGCCAATGAGCTGCTGCTGGCCACGCCCCTCTGTAAGATGATTGGTTAAAAAAACCCACAATGTTGCTGTAGGAGGAGATTCAGGTGATAAGGTGGGCGGGTTTTACCTTGGTTGGTTATTGGCTAATGGTTGCACAACCTAAAAAATAACTTTATGACATCACAAAGTGGCCAGAATCTGATCAGCTTATTTTCAGACAGTTTTTTATATAAATGGATATTTTTTCCAGAAACTTTAGTTTATGTATAAAAGATGTGACAAAGTGGATTTTGCAAATTATATTACTTTTAACTTTTATACTTTCCCACCAAAAACACATATTACGCTGTGAAACGGCCATAGAATCATTTTTAGAAAAGAATGTTGATTTTTTTAGCTATCGTACCGTGAATATACACATCTGATAACCATGTTTTCATGAGAATTATGAAACAACAACACGAGGCTCCAACCAAGACAGACTTTATTACTCGTTTCAACCTCTGTAGTGGGACAAAGGCAGCCAGTACCAGTTCCACTTTGTTTTTGCATTTCACAATCAATGCTCTAGACATACAATTTTTTCGCAGATGAATAGTTTGCAATTTTGTGTTTGTCACAACCTTGTTTTGCATGCCTTAAAAATAAGTGTCAGTATAAGTGTAAAGTCTGGGTTATAATTTCTGTAAAAGCTGAAGGGGTTGTGATAGTTGAAGTGTGTACACTGTAAATAGTGGAAGCGTCAGTAAGTGGAATACAAGTCACTGCAGAAACCCCCTTTCCCTCTCCTCTCTTAGCCTCCGTGTTTATGTGTGTGTGTGTGTGTGTGTGTGTGTGTGTGTGTGTGTGTGTGTGTGTGTGTGTGTGTGTGTGTGTGTGTGTGTGTGTGTGTGGATTTACAGTGTTCTCTGGACACGTTTCCCATTGTGTGTGTCTGCAAGTGTGTGTGAGTGTGTGTGACAGTTTCAGGGTTAGAGGTCTCACTGGTGCTCAGTTTAGCATTGATTTATTCTCTTTCTCCAATTTATTTCCCCTTCGCCTGATCTGCCTCTGGGAGGACAAATGGAGGAGAAATGGCAAGCACAGTAACCATCCCTCACACACACACACACACACACACACACACACACACACACACACACACACACACACACACACACACACACACACACACACACACACACACACACACACACACACACACACACACACACACACACACACACACACACACACACACACACTATAAACACACAGTGACTAATGTTTCAACAAGCAGGAATGCACTCAACTGTGTATTTCTGCATCATGCTGGCAAGAAAATACACACACACACACACACACACACACACACACACACACACACACACACACACACACACACACACACACACACACACACACACACACAATCTGGGATACTTTAAAAGCTCAGGCTCCCCATTTCCATCGTTACTTTGCTGGACCAATCAGAGTGGTGACCATCCTGTACAACTATAAATTCACAACACTCTCCAACTCCCAAGGCACCAGGACTCCTATAAGAGTTCCCATGTTGTCCCATATAACTGTCTTCAGAGAACCCATAAAGACATAAAGGGACGGTACTACCTCTAGGTGAGTGGTCATAATTCACCGGCAGGTATTTTTACCGTGACATTGCTGTCTCGGTGCACAGATTCATCTTGCTCCTGCTTTATAATGGCCAACACAAACTCTAGATAGAAAAAGCATGAGTGCAGTCATATTTTACGGGCAGCTTGCTGTCACAGCCTACTGTAATGGCTTGGTGTTGGAAGAGGAGTGTCTGGGCTTGTGGGTGCCGGCTTAACTCCTTGTGTCACTTCTGCTTTGAGGTGTAATAATAAACCTCTCTCTTTTTTCCCCAAGTAGAAAAAGAGCGCATCAGAATCAGGGGAACAAGGGACTGGAGGAGGGGCAGGTAGGTCGTTAAACCCACTTGAAAGCTCAGCACCTTGATCGATAGTCTTGGGCCAAGCAGGGATTAAAAGCAGGCTAAGTCTGTTCCAATCAATACTGATGGCTAACCCTGGGGTTAAAACAGGAGTAAATCTCCATACACGTCCATACACAAGTCGGCACTATGGCCTACAGTACATATAAATCTGCGGCTATCCATGCAAATGGACACACAATGGGTTACCATGCAAGTGTAGTCGATATGAATGAGTGCTGTATGGGCCTGCAGTAGCAACATATCTAGCTTTATCAATGTGGATATACTCTCGTCTAGTTAGGAGATTGAGGCAGTAAATTTGGACTCGTCGATGGGGATGAGCAGGGTGAGTAAAGCTCTCATAAATGTGTTGGGAGAGGCGCAGCATGTGTGTGAAAGAGTGAAGAACAAAGTCTGCGGTTACACACACACACACCGCAGCTATAATAGTGGGGAGAATGACTTATAGACAGAGAGCTGACACGCATGATTGACTGTTTCACACCCTAATGGAGGACTGACATCACTGCTCCGATTGATCTTACAAGCAGAGGTCTACATATCAATTACCGATACTAATCAATGTAGCTATGGACAGATAACAGCAAGGAAAAACTGTTGCACGCCTCAGCTAATTCTACCGATGCAGATATTTATGTTTCTTCTTTCAAACGGTTTTCCTGATTCACCATTTTAAAGCGCAAAACCGTAGAATTGATATTGTTGACATTTTGGGAAGTTGTTTTCCTGTTAAGTGTAAGTGAGTAGATCGGTACTACTCTCATGTTTTGTACGCAGAATGTGAAGCTTCAGCCTCCAGCTGCTTAGCGTAGCACAAAGACTTTGAAAAGGCGAAATAAGCTAAAGCATAAAAAACACAAGTTGTTTGAATGCTTCATAAAGATTATTGCGAAAATTAGCTTCAGTAATATGCAAATATTGTAGTTTTAGAAAAAGAGTCAGGCTAGCTGCTTTCCCTGTTTACTCTTTGTGTAAAGAGTCAGTCTTAGTGCTAAGCTAAGCTAACTGCAACAAATAGAGTGTAAATCTGTCTTAAACAGTCATTTTCCTACCAAGAGTGATTTCTAAACAACAATTTGGTTGTGTTTTATTCACATTTTTGTCTGAACAGTTCACACGCTAACAACAAAACCTGAAACACAATAACAAAACGCTGACACCCCTGTACTAACCCTTCAAACCAGTTCTCCAAATATGACGGCACCATTTCAACTTTTCACTCTGATGCCAATTCTAAATCACACTTTTTTTGTCCATTGCCTACAATGCACTCCATTTGGCGACATCTTCATAACTAAAGTCTCTTGTGTTCAGACGGACAATATTGTCCTTCAATATGCTGAAGCGAAATTATCAATTGGCTACACTAATGACTCACAGCTGCAAACACTAGTAACCAAATTCGTCAATTACAACTGAGAGAAGGGGGGACGAAGGTGAGATCTCTTTTTTGGGGACGAATAGATGGCATTGATGCAGTTGGTGGAGGAAGAGGAGGATGATGGCAGAAAGATAAGAAGAGAGAGTTGCATCTTTGGAGGTCTGGGCGAGTTTATTTTTGCTACTTCTTCTTAGTTACGCACTTCACTGATACTCCAATAATTGGTGAGGATTACTTTTCGACATACTATACTATGTTGTTTTCCTTAAACAATTTTCAACATACTAAACTATGTAGATTTTTTGAAATCTGCGACATAATATACTTTCAGTCATACAACTCACGTGATTCATTAATATGTTTATTAGAAGCAGTATATAGTTTGAGTTTGGCTCGGGCCTCATCACTCCACATATTCATATAGAACATTAAGTGATGATTAGATAACTAACCCCCGAGCCTACAGGTGGAAGCTTGGGTGGTGGTGGGGCAGGCAAGCGAGGGGAACGCATTAGCAGACTAGAAGCAGCAGCAGCAGCAGCATTAGCATTAACGAGGCAGAGGTAGGCAGATCTGACAGCTTAAATAGAGCGCCAGATTTAGGAGACTTTGTTTGGTTGCTTGCGAGACTGGCGAGGGGGTTATGTGCGAATGTATCATGAGTGCTTGAGTTGACTACCTGAACTAGCTCGCAGGCTTCGCCCCATATGTCGTTTTTCTCACACATTTTCTCATACTACACTATATTTTTTAATCCGATATTTTCAACTTTGTAGATTTTGCTCAAACTTTCGACATTATGTACTATGTTTTTTTCCTTCACTTTTTCAATGTGCTTTATAGGTTGATTCTTCTCAAAATCAATTCATTTAAAAAAAAAATGTCCTGATTTTTAAATGCTTTTATCCTTCCTCACTTCCTTCATCACCAATTGCTTTGCTACAACTACAGCCAAGGGCAAGCTTTGGCAAATGATTCTGTGAAAAATAACAAAAGTTGAATTATATTTAGTGAGCACACTTTATTTTAGATAAAGAATGACAATATATGTCTGCTCCCAACCAAAACACATTATTGAATGTTTTTTTTCCACATCAACCACACCTGCAGCTTTCTTCTCAGTCACTTTATCAGTGACCCCAGCTATCCCACCATCATACTGTGTCCTACAACCTGGGCGGCAGGGCGGAGGGAAGTCTCTATTCAGGGAATCGTACTTTTGTGTTGCCTCTTTAAACATGCTCCTAAACACACAACCCACCAACCAACATTCAGCGCCCTCGGCTGGCTTATATTTAAAAGCTGGAGTTTGTAAAAGTAAGACATGTTGTGCTAAATGTATATTGTATAATTATATATATTATATGAATGTTTATTTTTAAATGCAGCATGAACAAATTCTTGTAGTTTTGCTCATTACATTATTCTTAGTTATAATATTTCAAGCAGTTCAGTGCTACCAAAACTGTTTGAACAGTGTCTAATGTCAAGATCAAGGTCAGTATGCTAAATGCATTTAGTCCTTCCTAACAGTGCAGGCAAGAGGCGTGATTTTAACTACAACTACATCTCTTCCTGAAACCAAGCCAAGATGTATGTCCAGGGATCGAAACCAAGATGGATAGGGGGAGAGACCTTGGGGAGCAATAATGGTTGTTCTCAGTGTGGTAATCAAACTAATCTCTGTCTTCTTCTCTTACTTGTTTTCTGTCTCGTACACACTCGCACAAATTGAGTATCTCTCTTTCTTATCAGGACTGTTCCTCCCCTCCCCCCTCTGTTAATGCATCTTAACTGTAACAGTTTTTAGGGTATAACATTTCAAGGTTTAGTCCCTTTCTGTAGTTAATGTGGGATACAGTTGTGCTCAAGTTCATTATAGTGTCTCTAAGCAATTTGTGTGACACGAGTATTTTGTATTTTCGGGGCTGTACTTCTTTATGTCATTAGCCTACATGTTCAGGAAATTACTCATGGACAAAGACATAACCCATGCTCTTGTTATATGAGTGGCAGATGCAAAAAAGGTAAAGGAATGAAAGCAAACTCTGCTTTTGTGAAGGAACACAGCTTTTCACACGTTTTTCCATGCATATCAAATGTGTTTCGCAATTGATAGGCATAATTCAGGGTGGAGAAAAAACAGAGAAGCTACTCTTGGAGGCAACCTAGCCAATTAATTTGCAGCTCAGATCTCAAAGCCTCACTGGAGAGGTGCTAGGCTACATACTACTTGGCTAATTTGTGTAGCAGGTCTGTATAAAATATATGCATGAGGCTAATTTGGTTAGTGTCGTAGCCCTGTAGCTGTGGTGAGTGCAGCGCTATCTCCCATTAGCGATGTTTCTGCCTCCAGTGGAAATCAACAGAAGTCAAGGCCGACGCTGCTTTTTTTGCATAAAGCAAACAAGATTAAATTTACTTCGCTAAATCAAAGTGTAGTGCCAAATGTGGCACTCTCTCTCTCCCCCCCGCTGTCTCTCTGTCTCTGTATGTCTGTTTCTTCTCTCTCTGAGGGATAAATTACTCCAGAATCATAAAAGAGTAAAACTAAAATTACAGAGAGAGAGAGAGAGAGAGAGAGAGAGAGAGAGAGAGAGAGAGAGAGAGAGGAAAAGAGAGATTTTAGTCGAGTGGGATTCCCCCTCCCAAACAATCCCAGCATGCTCCTGGTTACTGGAATATTGGCATATGTGTCTTGTGATTGTCTCTGTGATTTGTTTCTCTCTTTCTGTGCATGTCTCTTTAGTTGTGCCGTGTACTTACAGCCTTTCTGTTTTTTATTGGGTCTAATCTCACTGGAAACGTCTTACTTAAATATACAAAAAATGCTATGTGTCTAATATAAACCAAACAGAAGAGGACCATGAGATTAAATCTGGGCATTTTTTACTAAAACATAAATGAAAGCATTAACCTAACACTTTAACCTTTAACCTTGAATTTGATTTATACAAAAAATATACTTTCTTAGACTCATTTGTCACTCAAGGAGAAAACATTGAAGCCGATAAATGCTTGGGATTGCCATTTAACCATGCAGCTATACTATATGTGATTTCATTTTAAATAGAGTACATTTATTGTCAAAACCAGGTGCCAGAGTCTGTGTGTGTTAATAGATAAGAAAGGAAGGGAGAGTGTGTGTGTGTGTGTGTGTGTGTGTGTGTGTGTGTGTGTGTGTGTGTGTGTGTGTGTGTGTGTGTGTGTGTGTGTGTGTGTGTGTGTGTGTGTGTGTGTGTGTGTGTGTGTGTGTGTGTGTGTGTGTGTGTGTGTGAGAGAATGAGAGCTCCTTGCAGTATACCGCAGAGCCAGTCTGTAAAAAAAAAAAAAAAAAAAGGGCCGCTTGGCTGTTCCTATTGAACTTGACCTGCGGGCCAGATCAATGTGTGTGTGTGTGTGTGTGTGTGTGTGTGTTCATGAGCGTTAGTGCGCACTGCCAGATCAATGTGTCTCCGTGTGCCACGGAATGAGAGAGCACACTGATTACCCAGGGGTGGCGGAGGGAGGGGAGGAAGAGTAGGAGGAGGAGGAGGGAGACGGGGGAAAGGGGGGATGAGAGGATGGAGGAGGAGGATGATGATACAGAGGGGAAGGAGGGGAGGAAGGGGGGGGGTGATGAGATTGAGCAGAGGACAGAGCTGAGACCAGGATCAGGAGAGAAGCTCAGCTCATTTCATTTTCATTTTCCCTTCATTTCACTGCGAGCCGTGCCGTGCGTTGCATTCTACATGGATGGGGTGCCAAAATTTAGATCCGCAGCCAGATGGCATAGATCAGTCGGGGAAATAGCAACCCCATTTGAACGGAATGGGATATTGGGGGTCAGCGATCCATGTTCCTTTCTTTCTTTCTCCCATACCACCTGAACATTCATAAACCCCCAAACTCACGTGACCAGCCTCAAGGCCATTGACAGAATTTCTGTATGTGTGTATGAAGACGTTTGCTGTCTGTCTCCATTCCCCGTTTGTCTTGTTTTTCTGATGTGGAGAGCATGAAGGACTGTGGCCCAATCCTCAGCACTGCAGGGGCTCTTCTCATCTCTCTCGCTCAGTGTAGTTCCCGTCACTAGCAGTTCTGTTTGCAAACCCCTGCCTGTGTCCAATCAGCAAGTGGCCAGCTCAAAGCTTGTGTGTGTGTGTGTGTGTGTGTGTGTGTGTGTGTGTGTGTGTGTGTGTGTGTGTGTGTGTGTGTGTGTGTGTAGAGAGAGAGATGTGGCTTGGAGCGGAGGTGGGAGGTATTCTGCCTTCTTCTTGAAGGGCAATATTTCATCTGTAGTGTTTTTTTCATGTGTATATACTGTATATACAGCCCATGAGAATTTTACACCACATCCCAAATGTATAAGAATGTGCCAATGTGTGCTTTTGTGTGCATGAAGAAGCTCGGGCAACACATGAAAAACATTTGGAAATTTCTCTTCTTGTAGGAGCAAATTGACTCCCAGATTCTGCGTTGAATTTCAGGTGCAATGTTAAAGAGAACAGACCTTTAATACTGAATGTTCAAGTACGACTTTGTGCAGGGGCAAGACCATTATTTTCAATGACGAGTGGCACAGTGCCATTATTTTTCAACTAAATCAAACTTTGACTTCCAAATGCGCTGTCCTTCATGATCGCGCCAATG